>NC_088715.1:4443384-4638384 GCF_963576615.1 Watersipora subatra
ATTACGTGGAGAGAGAAGGTCTTGGATATGGATGATGGGAATCATGTTGCCCTCGATATCCAGCAGATGGTTACCACTCGTACCATGAGTCATGATTACTAGGACAAACATGCCCAGACTCTGGTGTTCCTCTCTCCCTGTTTCAATCTGTATCTCTCTGTAGATATCCTGGGAAAAGTGGTAACCCTGACTAGTACCGACCATTAATTTTATGGATTCACATTCTTTTGTATGACTGCCAGATAGCAGGAAGTTATTGAAGTGTTGCTAGGAAACCTTACCTAACATTTAGAGAATGAAAACTAAAAATGAAACTCTAAAACAAGACTAGGTTCCCTGCAAACATAAATCACAATTAGGAGGCCTTGTATCAATGTCCCTCATCAGATGATCTGTTAACACCCTGACTACCAGCCCAAGACATACACTAGTCACAACAATGTCTCACTTTAAACAGAGTTTTATACCATGAGTTTAAATCAGCCAAATTCTACAATCTTTAGGCAGAAACAAGACTATGAGAGGACACACGGAGTACCTGCGCTCGCAGGTCTGTTAATTCGGTCTGTGACTTGGCAATATCAAACTTGAGGTCTTTGAACATCATGCTGAGATTTGTGTAGTCAAATTGGGAACCAGCTCTGTTACCGTGACCATAGCCAAAGTTCATATTGTTGATGATTAGAACTCTGCCCCTCACTGGTTCACTCATAGCATACACCTTTATAATACAATTATAGAACCAGTGAATTTTTAACATAAAAGAACACAACTCTTCCTGTTTGTGTTCTGACAAAAACCTCATCATTAGCCTTACCCATTGGCTGAGTTCAAGAGTCGCAAGTCTACAAAGGATACAGAGAAGGGAATAAATACAGTGAGAAGTTGTCTACTCTTGACATTGCAATGCTTTATCAAAAGCAAAGATTAACCATTCTTCTCTAATTGAGACAGCAACAGGTAACTTCAATTACATCACGGATCTCTGATGGTTCTTAACATTCTTAACACGCTATATGATATCCATATGAGTTTTTATGATCTTTATCATTTAACAAGTTAACTCACCATGTCTATGCTCTTCTTCTGATGGAAGCTGTCAGCAGCATGTTAGTTACAAGTTAGATATTAAACTGATAAACTATATTACCTTGTTAGACTGATACAGTTGCTTAATCTTCGGCTTCTTGACTATGCATAGTCGTAGCCTCATGACCTTGTCAGCTTTGGACTCATCACAATATCCTTGATCCTCCACATCTGACAAGTCACTTTCAGCCTCCTCAGAAGTGCTCTCCAGATGCCCTGAATACAACAGAGTTAATACTCTATGTTTCTGTTGTTATTATAGAATATCAATCTCCTTCCTCATATTTACTCCCATCTTCATTTACTCTTATATAAACATTATATAAATCAGAGACTTAATGAGAGCATACACAGGGAAGAAGCTTACCAACTGTTTGGGGAGGACAACTCTCTCTTATTTCAGATATATGGTTCTCAAGGCTTTGTACATCAACAACAGTGAGCTGGTCACCTGTAAGTATGATTCAATTACTAATAGATAATAGGTGTAAACTAACCAAAGCATTTCATAATCTACAAATACGTCTCCAGAACGGTTAATTCTATTTCCTATTTGCAACTGGAGGACATCACAAGGATTGTCATCAATACTGTCCAACAAAAAGATTTTAAAATCTGGAGGAAAAAATGTAAATTCTTGCATTTAGCCAACTGACTGAGACCTTGACTGAGACTAAACTCAATGAAAAGAGTGAGAAAGATGACTCACAAGGAAGTCTGAGAGGCTTGGGTACTGAAGGTTTCTTATCATTTCTCAGCTTGTCACAAACTGGACAGACAACCTTGGACAGATGTGAACTTGTAGTGGGGAGTTTAGTACAGGAAATGCTGTAGTTACAGTCAATAGGATAAAACCACTCAGGGTCGACATAGAAATGAGGTGCAGGGTTTTGTCCGATGAGACACTGAGAGCAGTAGAGAAGAACTTCAACATGACTCCCTTTCCACACGGCGTAGAGCTGGTTAAGAATAGCTTTAGTTGTCACTATTAAATGTTCCCAGGAAGCCGGTAGCTGTGCCACTGTAGTACCAACTCTCAATGAGACCACTCGGTTGGTTAAGTCATGATTCAGAATTGTGGTAAACTCCTCATTGTGTACCACAGCTCCATCGCTCCACACCTTTATGTTGGACAGCAGACTTGAGCAGAGTTTCAGGACTGCTACAGTCATAAGTTGATATACATAAGGGGGTGGAGATAGACCACTTAGGGCAATGTCCAGTTGGAGAGGTACATTGTCATCCAAAGGATACGTTTTTTCTACAGAAGTAGTTGTAAAGTATGGAAGGATATATGATCGCCTTTTAGAGCTGTGTTCTATTGGACCATTCAAGATGGCGAAGCTCTTTAAAAGTTGCATGGATAATTCAACAGGTAACTCACTGCTGTTCTTAAGGAGATCTACGAGCAAGACTTCATCTATGATGCCACTAGTAGTAAACTGTGTTACGAACTCTTGGTACTTCCATTTACTGACCCACTCTTCTTGGTGTGTGAAAGGAACCAACTCTTCGACCCTCTTTTCCCATTGTTGCTCAGCTGTGTGGTGGAACAAGAGAGCTATCATCTCAGTAATTACAGGAATCTTGTGGAATATGTAACTGGACAGACCTTCGGTTCCCTCGAACCACAAGATCTGCCCAGTATTATGCATATATCGCAGAATGGTTTTAGAATCAGTGTTTGAGAATTCGTTCTCTACCTTCAATAAAGGAATGTAAGTTCCTTCCTCTCGTTCTATGAATCTCTCTACACGCTCCCAAAGTAGCGGAATTTCCATGATTAACTTCTCACACCGTTTCTCTAAATTTGCTCTTAAACCTTTAATGTTAGATACTTCGCCGAGGTCATTGCCAAACTCGAAGATATCCTGAGGGTTAAAGAGAGGCTGGTCAGTGTTGGTAAGATGGATGATAGGACTGGATTCTTTAGGAAATTCCCCACAGCACCGCTCGTAGTCTCTGAGTAACTCTTCTCTTGCTGCTTCTGAAATGGAGAGCAACTTTTCTCTACAATCTTTCACCAACTCGGTATCCAGTTTGTCAGTGTGTGTTAGGACCAATACAGGTGGATCTAATCTTGGACTGGCCAAGTAGAGATGAGACAGCCAGTCTATACAGAGTCTTCTTGCACCTTCTCTAGACCCTGCAGACAGATATGAGTTAAACTCTTCCATGTTGACTACAAGGAGTGGAATGCATCGCTCCCGTATGACTAGCTGGTAGGCCATCTGATAGATATCATGGCCACCATAATCTATAAACTTGAGAGGAGAGTTGTTCAGGTCTTCCATTTGGAACACTTTGGTTGTCTCATCGAATGGTGAATTTTTCTCTCTGTAGGTAAGTTCCCTTTTACCGGACTGGAGGCTTCTAATGAGACTACTTTTCCCTGCACCAGTCATACCTACAACTGCGACTGGTACTTTGAGCTGCTCTACTCCTTTTCCTTCCAACAGATCAGCAAAGTATTTATTTACAGCAGCAATACCTAGCTTACATACTGCGTACGGGGGAGACTGGAGAGAGTCACAACCCTTACAATTTAGCCCTGTGAGTTGCTCTAGCTTACAGATTTCACTACTTATTCTTGTCAACTCCACATTGTATTGGAGATCTAACATCTTCAGATTAGTCATACGGTAGACGATTGAAGGTAGTACTACCAGGTTGTTGCGTGATAAATTCAAATACCTCAGCTGAGCCTCACAGTCCAGCCTGCAACAGAGAACATCATAGTCATGCAGTTGTTAGGGTCAAGGTAGACACAATCGATTATAATGCTGTATATTGGCCATGTTAATTAAACTAAAAATATTATAATTTCCTAATAAATTTAAATTAAAATATGGCTGGTATTTTTACACACGACTAAGGCAATCTTCAGTGTGCATATAATGTAATTGCAAAGATATAGGTATAATATGAAATGTTTAATATAAAAAGGTATTTAATGTGAAACCACAATGTATTAAATATCAAATGCCTGACTCAAGAGAACATTAGAGAGCAGTTTTATAATTTAACCATTCCTCACTATTATTCCTCCTCATTATTTTGGGCACATCTTTTTCTTCTGAGCGTTTAAACAGCGAGAATAAATTTCAATCTGTAAATTTCAATCTTGAAACATCTTAGCAGTCAGACCACCTCAAATTTAGCATACGCCAAATGAGCTTGTCATCATTGCAAGCATTTGGCTATCAAAGCCTTTAAAATATTCATAAAGATCTCAGACTACAGTTTTGCAGACACATCACCAACTATGCACTTATCTATTGTCAATGGACGCAAACCATCTCAGTTATCAGTGTAGCCCAATCTAGACAAAAGCTATCTTACTTCTAAAATTGTAATCTGAATACCTTTTGTGTACCTAGTCGTGTCTTCCATATACGTATGGAATTCTAAAGCACGCTAAATGATGACCATGATAGAGAGATCAAAGAGAAGAGGCAGGCGTTGTCAGACTATGCCAACTCAACACTGATTCTTACATGTACTCATCAGAGTAGGTGTGAAAACACCTATCATTAGATGAGAGCAATAAATGAGGTATATGCTCACCCCTAAACTTGGAGTTATCTTAGCTTACAATAAGATGCAATGGACTCTGTAATTATTTTATTGAATAGATCGGTGATTATCAACCGGTGTGTCTGATAATCTCTTACAGCACACTAGTCTGCTGTAAGAGATTCTCAGGTGTACCATGAGAAATTATCAATAAATGGTATTTTTCTAACTACATTCTTATTGGGTGTTGTCAGTCCATATGTTTCCGCTCATAAAGCAGAGAGAATAAATAGGATCCCAAATATTCCTCATTTATGCAAGGTGGTTGATTAGCATAGCTGGTCAAAAATTTCTTTTCAAAACCAGTGTTCCTGAGTTCAAGACCAGTCCAAAGCATTATAGTTTTTCTCAGATTGGTACAACTATTCTGAGACTTTGAAAGATGGCTGATTAACTCAGTTGGTTAGAGAGTTAGTCTAATAAGCTGAATGTCATGGGTTCAAGTCACATTTAGTCATCTTATTAATTGCATGTGCAGAATTGTGTGATTATATGAAAGTTGGCACATTTAAAACAACTGCTACTGTAACACAAAAATAAAATACTTTGACATCCATACTGCACTTTATCATTTCTGATAATTGAACATTGATTCTAAAGTCACCTTTTATTAACTACGAATCTGTGACTCCTCTTAAAGAATAGAGAAAGCATAATATTATTATGCATTATTAGTTATCTCGAGGTGTTGACTGATGTTTTAAAAAAAGAATCAAGGAGATTGACCCACTAGAAGCTGAGATATAGCCAGCCAAACACAGGTCTACCTAATAAAGAATCAGAGGAAAACCCTTCGAAAATCCCGAAAACTGTGACGTATTAAAATCGACTTAATGTTCATGTGCCGGAGTTGTGCATCCTTACCGCCGTTACATATGATTGTTTTGGCTACGAGATGTGAAACGCTTCTTGCGCTAGTAAATAATTTACAGACTAGCTCTGGTTTCTCAGGAAAATCAAGCAAACATTGTGTGGTAAAGACATTTGCCCACAACCCCTCGCCGTGATTTTTCAAAACAGAAGAGCAGATTTTGACTATTGTCCTTCAAATTTTAACTCAATCTCCACGGATATGCTCCGAAGATCCACTGTTCAACGAACGGCGCGTGTATAGTCTATATGCGACATCCGCGATTGCAGTTCGTTTAGAATAAGAAATGAGAATGTGAATTTTTGTTCATTCATCATTTTTCTATTGTGTATCTACTGCAGCATTTAGTTGATTTTCATGATTATCGTCACTATTAACAGACTGTAAGTTCACTACAGCCATAATCTTAAAAAGAATAACTTGACCGTGCTGCTCTTGCTGTAAGAAAAGAAAACGATAACTTTTGATTTGATTTTTCTATTGATCTATTATCTTATCTATGATTATTTTTTATGATTAATATAATAATCATAATGCATATTACACAAAATAATAATATAACTGCGTATAGAATAAATGATGTGAATAATATAATTTGTAGAAAGTGATAGCAGAATGTTGCGAAATAATAGATGCGTGTAATTATTTTATTCTAAAACTAATCTACACGTCAGAGGGACTGGTTCGGAATTCTCAGAGCAATGATTGTTAGGCCAAATTTGATTGTTCTATACTTCCAGGGATTAAACCAATTAAAACGCGGTGATTGTTATACGAGAGCGCATTAGTTGGCTTAATTGACCAATGGCACACAAGTCGATTTCATACGTCATATATTGATGACTACCAAAACACTTATGTTTTTTGGTAGACCTGTGTTTGGCTGGCTATATCTCAGCTTCTGGTTGGTCAATCTCCTTGATTCTTTTTTTAGAACATCAGTCAACACCTCAAGATAAAGCATAAAAATATTATGCTTTATCTATTCCTTAAATGATACTCAAATGAAGCTGTATTCACATAGAAGGAATTACAGTAGAAATTGTAGTTTATCAAATGAAAACCACTCATTACAATGAATCTAATATCCATAAATTATTTATCATCCGTGAATTATGGAGGGTTATGAACAGAAAGAGCAGTAGCTATATTTTAAATTGACCAATGGTAAAAAAGATAATACTTTTAGCTGTTAATAGCTGTGAAACCTATTTATAGTTGTGATGGAAAAGTTTTTGAGAAGGGAAAATGGCAATACTGAACAGGATCAATGAACCATCCAGCTCAGCATATGTTGCTAGACATGACTTTGAAGGAGCAGCTCATTAAACTGAACAGGGTCAGAGACCCCTACAGCTCAGCATATGTTGCTAGACATGACTTTGAAGGAGCAGCTCATTAAACTGAGCAGGGTCAGGGACCCATACAGCTCAGCATCTGTTGCTAGACATGACTTTGAAGGAGCAGCTCATTAAACTGAACAGAGTCAGGGAACCGTACAGCTCAGCATCTGTTGCTGGACATGACTTTAAAGGAGCAGCTCATTAAACTGAACAGGGTCAGGGACCCATACAGCTCAGCATCTGTTGCTAGAAATGACTCTGAAGGAGAAGCTCATTAAACTGAACAGGGTCAGGGACCCATACAGCTCAGCATCTGTTGCGGAACATGACTTTGAAAGAGCAGCTCATTACAGTGAACAGAGTCAGGGAACCATACAGCTCAGTATCTGTTGCTGGACATGATTTTGAAAGAGCAGCTCATTAAACTGAACAGAGTCAGGAACCCATACAGCTCAGCATATTTTGCTGAACATGACTTTGAAGAAGCAGCTCATTAAACTGAACAGGGTCAGGGACCCATACAGCTCAGCATATGTTGCTGAACATGACTTTGAAGAAGCAGCTCATTAAACTGAACAGGATCAGAGAACCATACAGCTCAGCATCTGTTGCTAGACATGACTTTGAAGGAGAAGCTCATTAAACTGAACAGTGTCAGGGACCCATACAGCTCAGCATATGTTGCTAGACATGAATTTGAAGGAGCAGCTCACTAAACTGAACAGGGTCAGGGATCCATACAGCTCAGCATCTGTTGCTAGACATGACTTTGAAGGAGCAGCTCATTAAGCTGAACAGGGTCAGGGACCCATACAGCTCAGCATATGTTGCTGAACATGACTTTGAAGGAGCAGCTCATTAAACTGAACTGGGTCAGGGACCCATACAGCTCAGCATGTGTTGCTGAACATGACATTGAAGGAGAAGCTCATTAAACTGAACAGAGTCAGGGACCCATACAGCTCAGCATATGTTGCTAGACATGGATTTGAAAGAGAAGCTCATTAAACTGAACAGTGTCAGGGACCCATACAGCTCAGCATATGTTGCTAGACATGACTTTGAAGGAGCAGCTCAATAAACTGAACAGGGTCAAGGACCCATACAGCTCAGCATATGTTGCTAGACATGACTTTGAAGGAGCAGCTCATTAAACTGAACAGTGTCAGGGACCCATACAGCTCAGCATATGTTGCTAGACATGACTTTGAAGGAGCAGCTCATTAAACTGAGCAGGGTCAGGGACCCATACAGCTCAGCATCTGTTGCTAGACATGACTTTGAAGGAGCAGCTCATTAAACTGAACAGAGTCAGGGAACCGTACAGCTCAGCATCTGTTGCTGGACATGACTCTGAAGGAGCAGCTCATTAAACTGAACAGGGTCAGGGACCCATACAGCTCAGCATCTGTTGCGGAACATGACTTTGAAAGAGCAGCTCATTAAACTGAACAGAGTCAGGGAACCATACAGCTCAGTATCTGTTGCTGGACATGATTTTGAAAGAGCAGCTCATTAAACTGAACAGAGTCAGGAACCCATACAGCTCAGCATATTTTGCTGAAGAAGACTTTGAAGAAGCAGCTCATTAAACTGAACAGGGTCAGGGACCCATACAGCTCAGCATATGTTGCTGAACATGACTTTGAAGAAGCAGCTCATAAAACTGAACAGGGTCAGAGAACCATACAGCTCAGCATATGTTGCTAGACATGACTTTGAAGGAGAAGCTCATTAAACTGAACAGTGTCAGGGACCCATACATCTCAGCATATGTTGCTAGACATGAATTTGAAGGAGCAGCTCATTAAACTGAACAGGGTCAGGGTTCCATACAGCTCAGCATCTGTTGCTAGACATGACTTTGAAGGAGCAGCTCATTAAACTGAACAGAGTCAGGGACCCATACAGCTCAGCATATGTTGCTAGACATGACTTTGAAAGAGCAGCTCATTAAACTGAACAGAGTCAGGGAACCATACAGCTCAGTATCTGTTGCTGGACATGATTTTGAAAGAGCAGCTCATTAAACTGAACAGAGTCAGGAACCCATACAGCTCAGCATGTGTTGCTGAACATGACATTGAAGGAGAAGCTCATTAAACTGAACAGAGTCAGGGACCCATACAGCTCAGCATATGTTGCTAGACATGACTTTTAAGGAGCAGCTCCTTAAACTGAACAGGGTCAAGGACCCATACAGCTCAGCATATGTTGCTAGACATGAATTTGAAGGAGCAGCTCATTAAACTGAACAGTGTCAGGGACCCATACAGCTCAGCATATGTTGCTAGACATGAATTTGAAGGAGCAGCTCATTAAACTGAACAGAGTCAGGGACCCATACAGCTCAGCATCTGTTGCTAGACATGACTCTGAAGGAGCAGCTCATTAAACTGAACAGAGTCATGGACCCATACAGCTCAGCATCTGTTGCTAGACATGACTTTGAAGGAGCAGCTCATTAAACTGAACAGAGTCAGGGACCCAAACAGCTCAGCATAAGTTGCTAGACATGACTTTGAAGGAGAAGCTCATTAAACTGAACAGTGTCAGGGACCCATACAGCTCAGCATATGTTGCTAGACATGACTTTTAAGGAGCAGCTCATTAAACTGAACAGGGTCAAGGACCCATACAGCTCAGCATATGTTGCTAGACATGAATTTGAAGGAGCAGCTCATTAAACTGAACAGTGTCAGGGACCCATACAGCTCAGCATATGTTGCTAGACATGAATTTGAAGGAGCAGCTCATTAAACTGAACAGAGTCAGGGACCCATACAGCTCAGCATCTGTTGCTAGACATGACTCTGAAGGAGCAGCTCATTAAACTGAACAGAGTCATGGACCCATACAGCTCAGCATCTGTTGCTAGACATGACTTTGAAGGAGCAGCTCATTAAACTGAACAGAGTCAGGGACCCAAACAGCTCAGCATAAGTTGCTAGACATGACTTTGAAGGAGAAGCTCATTAAACTGAACAGCGCCAGGGACCCATACAGCTCAGCATATGTTGCTAGACATGAATTTGAAGGAGCAGCTCATTAAACTGAACAGAGTCAGGGACCCATACAGCTCAGTATATGTTGCTGGACATGACTTTGAAGGAGCAGCTCATTAAACTGAACAGGGTCAGGGACCCATACAGCTCAGTATATGTTGCTGGACATGCCTTTGAAGGAGCAGCTCATTAAACTGAACAGGGTCAGGGACCCATACAACTCAGCATCTGTTGCTAGACATGACTTTGAAGGAGCAGCTCATTAAACTGAACAGGGTCAGGGACCCATACAACTCAGATCTTGTTGCTAGACATGACTCTGAAAGAGCAGCTCATTAAACTGAACAGGCTCAGGGACCCATACAGCTCAGCATATGTTGCTAGACATGGATTTGAAAGAGAAGCTCATTAAACTGAACGGTGTCAGGGACCCATACAGCTCAGCATCTGTTGCTAGACATGACTTTGAAAGAGCAGCTCATTAAACTGAACAGAGTCAGGGAACCATACAGCTCAGCATCTGTTGCTAGACATGACTTTGAAGGAGCAGCTCATTAAACTGAACAGTGTCAGGGACCCATACAGCTCAGCATATGTTGCTAGACATGACTTTGAAGGAGCAGCTCATTAAACTGAACAGGGTCAGGGACCCATACAGCTCAGCATATGTTGCTAGACATGACTTTGAAGGAGCAGCTCATTAAACTGAACAGGGTTAGGGACCCATACAGCTCAGCATCTGTTGCTAGACATGACTTTGAAGGAGCAGCTCATTAAACTGAACAGGGTCAGGAAACCATACAGCTCAGCACTTGTTGCTAGACATGAATTTGAAGGAGCAGCTCATTAAACTGAACAGAGTCAGGGACCCATAAAGCTCAGCATCTGTTGCTAGACATGACTTTGAAGGAGCAGCTCATTAAACTGAACAGGGTCAGGGACCCATACAGCTCAGCATCTGTTGCTAGACATGACTTTGAAGCTCATTAAACTGAAACAACATTATTTAGAGATGAACTTGTACAAAATCTTTAGTAAATTTTACCAGAAAGTATCAGTATTATTCTATCATTTGTGATTGTTGTTGATGTTTGAGGTGATCTGACTGCCTGGATGTTGCAAGATTAAAATCGACAAAACTTGAACACGGTTAAAACACTCAAGGCCGGTTCACACTATGTCGCCGTTTTTCTTTTGGCATTCATCATCGATTATGTGAACCGTGAATTGATGGCATCGACAAGCATCGCGGACACATCGGTAAAGTTTGCAGCTGTCAAACTTTCCTGATGCTTCGCTGAGCATCGACTGCATTTCAAATGTGAACCATTTCGGTGATGGTAATTTGCCGTCATGGATAGCGCAATTTATTCATATCTGTTTAGGATAGTCACTGCGAGAATAGTTTTATTTATATTAGTTTTTAGTTTTTAAAACACAGTATTAAAAATTATTTTGCAAAATATCAATTGCATAATCATGAGTAAAAAATGACTTGCAGAAACTATTAAATACATCTTAGCCCTGTTGCCACTTCTGCCCATAACTTGTCTGATAGATGGGTTTATGAAGTGTAATCAGATCTAGGCTCATAGTTTCATAGTTTCATAGTATCTATAGCAGTGATTTTCAACCTTTTTGAGCCGCAGCACATTTTTCGCATTTACAAATCTCTGATGTACCCTACGAAGAAAATTAGTGGCAGGTACTTGCTACTACTGACAGGTACTTTTGCACAGCTCGATTCAATTGAACAATTCCAATGGAAATAATATATTCCAATGGAAAGAGCTACTCGAAAAATTATAAGCTCCACACTACTATGTGAAAACAGGGAAGTAAGTCCACACCACAATCCACCAGCCAGCTGCAGGAAGGGCTTTATTAACTTTTTGCTAGACAAGTTTATTTACAGAATTGAATTGGTGGGTAAATAGATTTATGAAAAAATATTTTGGTGAACTCAAAAACCATTTGGTTTGTACAGTAGGCGCTCCTACAAAGTATATAATCTGTTAATGTTAGATAATATAACATGAGTTAGTTATAATCTGTTAACGTTAGATATGTTCGCTTTCCATCAATAAATTGATGGAAAGCGAACATATCTAACGTTCATTTAGAAAATATTGCACATTTTTTTCTAGACAGCAAAATCTGTTCTGCGAAGCCAAACTGATAATAAATATTTTATAAGTCTACAATAGAGCAAGACAACCAAATATTTTTACTACAAAAACGGTACTACCTGTTCATCGTCTATCTGCATCTAGGGGTCAAGGTTAAAATAAAAGATAACTCTCGACAATACTCTAATTCTAGACATTCAGATTGGTGGACCGATGCTGTAACACCTGCACCGATCGATCGATCGCATTTGGGGGAACAACTGAACAATTATATGAACAATTGCGCAGCTACCTATTGTCTGTTTTGTCGACACATTTGACGATCCATCACGACAAGCTAAAATCTCATGAAAGTTGTATATAGTAAGAAGTATGGAAATAGTTGTAAGTATATACATATATAGTAGATACCCATGTCGCTTTCCTTTTGAAAGGCTGAAATAGATTAACATTAAAACCGAAATTAGAGAACTCACCTGATTTGACACCTTATATTATATGGAAAATCTTTACGTAGTATGAAGCAAAAACTTTACATAAATTCTTATCGTTATCTGGAATTTACGTTATAAGAGCAGCTACTTTACTTTATCAACTAATCAAAAGTAACCAGTAGAAAATCTTCTAGAAATTGATACTAATAATGACTAGATAACGTTGACTATACATAACTTTTTAGGAATGCAGTTGGTCACACCTTATATTCAAACATATTCTTTTCAAAGATGCGGCTTGCTAGTTATTATCTAGGAACTAGCTGAATGCTAGGTGTTGCACGGGTAATAAAATAATTGCACAATGAATTTGAGTAACTTACCTGGTAAGCCAGTAAAGGTAAGCTTACATTTACTAAAATACATGTAATTACAGTGTTTGCAGATGACTTAATAATCGCTTTACGGTCAGCAATGCTAGTTAAAGAATAGAGAAAGCATAATATTATTATGCTTTATTATTTATCTTGAGGTGTTGACTGATGTTCTAAAAAAAATCAACGAGATTGGCCAACCAGAAGCTGAGATATAGCCAGCCAAACACAGGTCTACCAAAAAACACAAGTGTTTTGGTAATCATCAATATATGACGAATGAAATGGACTTGTGTGTCATTGGTCAATTAAGCCAACGAATGCGCTCTCCTATAACAATCACAGCATTTTAATTGGTTTAATCCCTGGAGGTATAGAACAATCAAATTGGGCCTAACAATCATTGCTCTGAGAATTCCGAACCAGTCCCTCTGACGTGCAGATTAGTTTCAGCATAAAATAATTACACGCATCTATTATTTCGCAACATTCCGCTATCTTGCTAGTTCAGCTCAGTTTTGTTGTTCTCCTACTTAGCTTCCCTATTCAGACTCATCTTTAGCGTTGTTCAGATTTTTTTAACTAATAGCAATGAACTAACCCAATAATTTTTTCAACTAACTTTTAGCTAATAAATGGAGTCAATTACATCAATATCGGTTATCATTTGGAATTTTCTACAAATTATATTAGTTACATCATTTATTTTATACGCAGTTATATTATTATTTTGTATAATTGCATTGTGATTATTATACTAATCATAAAAAATAATCATAGAAAAGATAATAGATCAATAGAAAAATCAAATCAAAAGTTATCGTTTTCTTTTCTTACAGCAAGAGCAGCACGGTCAAGTTATTCTTTTTAAAATTATGGCTGTAGTGAACTTACGGTCTGTTAATAGTGACGATAATCATGAAAATCTACTGAATGCTGCAGTAGATACACAGTAGAAAAATGATGAATGAACAAAAATTTACATTCTCATTTCTTATTTTAAACGAACTGCAATCGCGGATGTCGCATATAGACTATACAAGCGCCGTTCGTTGAACAGAGGATCTTCGGAGCATATTCGTGGAGCTCGGAGTTAAAATTTGAAGCACAATAGTCAAAATCTGCTCTTCTGTTGCTCTAATGACCCCAAACATTTTGGTTAGTCTGCCAACCAGCAGGTTCCAAAATGAAATCCTCTGCGATGCGGATTTTTTATTCCTCGATTATAATGCTATAGCTGGACATACACACGACACACAGACTTTGAGATTTATATATAGACTAGTTTCCCGTGTGGGTAGCAACTGAGAACTTCACTGATACAAAGGATAGACTAAGTTAACTAGACAACCTAATTACTGTAGACAGACAGAATCCTAGTCTGATACTCATATGTTTACACAGAGGAAACTAATGGGACAAATATTAATTACCTTATTTGAGACATCTGAGACACCTATAGCAATATATATGTAGCTGGACTTATAATCTTATTCAAACAACTATGAACAAATACAAATTAAAATATATGCCAATAGAGTCGCGTAGTACTCGACTTTGATAGCAATAGCTGATATGAAAATGAGTGAGAGACAGGCAATCTCACGGCTATGTACATAATTCTGGGCTAATCTGGGTACATCTTTTTCTTCTGAGTGTTTTAACAGTAATAAAGTTTTGTCAATTTTAATCTTAAAACATCTTAGCAGTCAGATCACCTCAAACATCAAAAACAATCACAAATAATAGAATAATACCTGTACTTTCTGATCGTCAACTAAAAGTTTGTGCAAGTACATCTTAAAAGCTAAAATTTGTGGATTTTCTTTTAGATAGTTTTTGGTAATCTGTTGCCAAGGAGTTTCCCCATTCTGGCCAACAAAGCCATTTTGACATTGCTTCTGTTTACAACCACATATCTGTTTGAGTTGAGCTTCCCAAGCTTTACATTAATAAAAACTAAAAACAGAGAGATTGAGAACTGTTGAGGAAGAGCTTTGTTGTGTCTTTCTACCATTCCTGCAAGGATATCCATGTTTTCATTCAGGTCCATGTTTCCCACTAAGTGAGTTTAAAAAGACATTAAAAACTTAACTACAGCGATCATATTAATTATTTTTCTTATACGGTTTTCTACCGGTTCCATTGTAAGGTACGAGGAAAATACACACATATATATATATACAATGAAACTCGACTAACTCGACCTTCACATGACCGAGAGAAAGTGTTCGAGTTATCAGAGTGTTCAAGTTATGAGAACACCGTCACAAATGCATGTATTCATCTGTTCATAAACAAACTATATATAAATCAAAAGCATTGATTGCTTGTTGCATGTTAAGGGACCTCTCATGTAATGTTTTAACAATTTTTATCAGAAAGTATAAATATTTTCCTATTACTTGAGATTTGTTTGTTTGTTTTAGGTGATGTGACTGCCAGAACGTTTTCAGATTAAAATAGGCCAAATTCGATCGCAGTTGAAATGCTCAGTAAAAAAGACATATTTTTCTTTTAAGCGTTTTAACAAAAAACAATTTTGCTGATTTTTCTTTAAGTTTATCTGAAGGTTACCTCGCTTCTCCTTGCTTTTGGAAGGCTATCCCCAAGCAGATGTTTGGCAAAATTTGATTTTTTGAAAACCTTTAAAAAAGTCGTTAACGAAAATATTTTGCCGATAGTGGTAATAACGACGCCTAAGAACTACTAAAAGTTGCTATGGCTTGGAATAAAGTGATATTAAAAAACGATTACCACCGTCACGGTAGCCGTTGGGCAAAAAGCTGTTCGAGTTAACGAAGTTGAGGTCGAGTTATCTAAAGCAATTTATCATTGCATGGGAACGGACCAAACAAATCCGTTCGAGTTAACCATGTGTTCGAGCTAACCAAGGGCGAGTTATCCGAGTTTCACTGTATATGTATTACAGTGTTAGAGTGTCATTCTGTGTCATTTTGCTTGGTAGTGTGACTCAGCACTTTGTGAATGTGAAAAATGTGCTGCGGATCAAAACAGGTTGAAAATCACTGGTATAGATATGATGAGCCTAAATGCTGATGTTTGTCAGCAAAATTTATAATTAACCAATGAAATTATTCGTACATTAAACATATCATACAAATAAATTCCTTAGAAGCTCCAAAGGTAGTCAAGGTTTGAGATTCTATATTCTACATGCTAGCAGAATTCTCTTCTAACTAAGAATTCACATAGATTATTCACATCATGTGTGTGAAATTCTCTAAAAGTTCCAAATCAATCAACAAGAGTTGCCTTGAAATTTTCAATATTTAAACAGTTTTAAATAATTTAACCAAGTGAGTCTTCTTAAATTTTAGAGAAATTTTGTAACCCAACTTTGATTATGAAAAGAATAATTACATACAGGATGATAACAACTATAGACAACATCATAAAAGGACCATGACTCATACACAGGTCCTACACTTCCAGTGTATAATCTGTATATATCTGTATAATAGCTCATCAATCAGACTAATAGAGGTATCCAATATTTGTACACTACCTCTGTGGGAGGTCTCTCAGGTGACACTTCCTGAGCGTGAGACTCTCCAGTGTTGCTATTTCACTAATCACTGGAGGTAGTCCTGCACTGAAGTTGTTGCCATCAAGGTTCAACTCCTTTAGTCTCTTGAGGGACTTGAGACTATAGAAATATAATAATAATACTTGAGTCTGTAATTTAATATACTTTACTAATAGTAGGGCAGCTGGCCTCATGACCCCAGCATGCCAGTAAACATATAATCCCAGAGTATGTCTAAGGAAGACAGATATTATGAGTTTATGGCTGTATGTAGACATGAATAATTGTATATTCGATGATAGACATAAAAGTGTATAGTAGGAAGGCTTTTGATTGTACCAAAAATATAACAACAGATACAGTTGTTAAGCTGATACAGCTGAAAAACCTGAAGAGAAGACAGCAGCAAGGAGAGGAAACCCGACACACAAACTTTGCTTGTAATCAGTGAATCTCTAAAAAAATTTGAGGTGGAATAATTCGAAAATCATGTACCCATATAATAATGTACCTGTACCATCACATACCAGTACCATCCTATACCAGTACCATCATATACTTGTACCATCATATACCCGTACCATCATGTACCCATACCATCATATACCAGTACCATCATATACCAGTACCATCATATACCGGTACCATCATATACCCGTACCATCATATACCCATACCATCATATACCAGTACCATCATATACCAGTACCATCATATACCGGTACCATCATATACCCATACCATCATATACCGGTACCATCATGTACCCATACCATCATATACCAGTACCATCATGTACCAGTACCATCATATACTTGTACCATCATATACCCGTACCATCATATACCCATACCATCATATACCAGTACCATCATATACCAGTACCATCATATACCGGTACCATCATATACCCATACCATCATATACCGGTACCATCATATACCTGTACCATCATATACCTGTACCATCATATACCCGTACCATCATATACCCATACCATCATGTACCAGTACCATCATGTACCAGTACCATCATATACCTGTACCATCATATACCAGTACCATCATATACCAATACCATCATATACCTGTACCATCATATACCCGTACCATCATATACCAGTACCATCATGTACCCGTACCATCATGTACCAGTACCATCATATACCCGTACCGTCATATACTGTGTACCATCATATACCCGTACCATCATATACCCGTACCATCATACACCCGTACCATTATATACCATTACCATCATATACCCGTACCATCATATACTGTGTACCATCATATACCCGTACCATCATATACCCGTACCATCATATACCCGTACCATCATATACCCGTACCATCATATACCCGTACCATCATATACCAGTACCATCATGTACCTGTACCATCATGTACCAGTACCATCATATACCCGTATCGTCATATACCAGTACCATCATATACCCGTACCATCATATACCCGTACCATCATATACCTGTACCATCATATACCATTACCATCATATACCAGTACCACCATATACCCGTACCATCATATACCGTGTACCATCATATACCCGTACCATCATATACCCGTACCATCATATACCCGTACCATCATTTACCCGTACCATCATGTACTCATACCATCATATACCAGTACCATCATATACCCGTACCATCATATACCCGTACCATCATGTACCTGCACCATCATATACTCATACCATCATGTACCTGTACCATCATGTACCTGTACCATCATGTACCCGTTCCATCTTGTACTCATACCATCATATACCAGTACCATCATATACCCGTACTATCATATACCCGTACCATCAGATACCAGTACCATCATATACCAGTACCATCATATAACCAAACCATCATATACCTGTACCATCATATACCCGTACCATCATATACCCGTACCATCATATACCTGTACCATCATGTACCAGTACCATCATATACTCGTACCATCACGTACCAGTACCATCATATACCCGTACCATCATATACTCATACCATCATGTACCAGTACCATCATATACCCATACCATCATATACCCGTACCATCACGTACCTGTACTATCTGCACCATATTGGCGAAGTTTTTGAGAAGAGAAAATGCAAATACTGAACAGTGTCAGGAACCCATACAGCTGTTATATTGGAAAATCATGTTTTTGAAACAGCAGTATATTAGCGATGTTCTCACACACGCCACACCATAAAGGACGCTATTGATTAGATTAGTTGTTAGGTAGGAAACTTAGCAGTTACAATACAATCCTACAGCATATATTATCTCCCACTAACATAAAAAAGTATGCATCTTAACAGTCATTGCAGCATATGTGTTCAATATTCTTATCGCGTGATTGTGGATTTGGGAATTATCTACTCAATACATAACAACGCTATAGTAGGAACACAACTCCTATTCAGTCCATCCATTTATTAAGAAGTAGCTTAATAGTTATATTGATTCTACATGTATGTCTAGCAACTAAGGACGCAACATCAGTTATTTGTATACTAATAGTTGATCGATCAACATGTAATATTGTATAGTAATATTTTACGTCTAGACTGCTATTCTAACCCCAACCCAGACTGTAGAGGTTTGGTTGGAGGTGTACGTTCAGTAGCGTATACATATAAGGGATCGTTACATTAACTATAGGTTGGATTGACCTTGTTGTAGAACTATAACCTCACCATCACTAGACTACCTTTTACCTATTGGCATCGACACTCACATAGACAGTGAATAACACACTATAGTACCAGCTAACCAGAGACCTCTGCACCTAATGACAAACACAACTGAAGTGAAGACTATCCATATATAAGAAGATTTGGACTCATATTAATACTGAAGGTAGATAGCTCATTTAGAATAAAATACGCTACAACGCAGCTCAGCATCTGTTGATGCATGAACATGACTTTGAAGGAACAGCTCATTAAACTGAACCAACCTTATTTTATACAGATAGACTTGCACAAAATTTGTAGTACATTTTATTAGAAAGTATCAGTATTATTCTATCATTTGCGTGTGTTGTTGGTGTTTGAGGTGATCTGACTGCCAGTTGCAAGATTAAACTCAACAAGACTTGATCGCGGTTAAAACACTTAATTTTAAATGAGTACAGAGCTCGTGACATATAAAGCGTCGTATGGGAAAGCGTCAACAAGTGATAAATATACTGTCTCTTCTTTAGCCAATCATCAGCACGAATTTTTTATTTAGGTCGTAATAAATGTTATCGCTAACAATCTAGTTGTCTGTGATATCGAAGTTTCTCATCGTTAGAGAATTCACCATCCGCAGTTAGACTTGGATAAGTTAGGCATTAGCGTAAGCAAAGGTGATTTCTCAGGATGGGGTGGTGTGCGTTTTAGTAAATTATCAGGGTAAAATTTAAGGAATGGAAGCAATAACACTACGGAACGGTGGTAGATTATGGGAGAATTCACTGATTTACTGATTGATGATCTGCTTCAATCCGAATCTCCTTCAATCACTGACTCAGCACGATCTATTTAATAACAACAGAATTACAACCTGGCCTCTAGTTCCAGTGAAGATGCCTCAGACTATTTTGAGCATCAGATGGTGAAAGATGGGGGCAGACAGACTATGGCTAGAGCTGACAGGTGTTATGCTGCTGAGGAAGATATAAGAATGTAGGTATATCTATCTTTATGTTTGAGTCTCTTCTATCTACTAAACTAAAGTAAAAGGAATAATTTTACTACTCATGAATACATATACTAACAAAAAACATTGTACAATTGATTGTAGTAAGTCAACTCGTTATTTACTACTCGACATCTCTAGTTTTAACAAACTTTTAATTTCTCATTACACCTAGCTATAATAAATCACCATGAACAGGTAAGAGGGATGTAGTAACAAGATGTCTAGATATTCAAGGTCAATAATAATAATAATTGTTTTTAGTATCAAATGATGTGTGCGATTTTATACAGAAAATATTAATCAAATATCTTTGGAGCCTCCACTTGCAGTCTAAAGACTCGATTTCAACTTTAACTAGCTGAAAGCTGTAACTATAAGCCATGTAACTAGTTTAGATTTTCTCTGGTTGTTTTAGCTAGTAAATTAGACTAATTATTAGAGTTCATGTTCACTTCTCACTTGTAGAAATTTGAGGAAAATGCATTGAGCAGTGCCCACCTTTGAATTCCAAAATCAAAGCTTCAAATTGTTGGCTTGACCTACTTATGCTTTTGTTAAACATGTATTCATTTTGTAATTTTCACTGTCGATCAATCTAACACCCAAATTGAAAGCTTACAGTAGATACATGTTAGAATAAAAACTAAGAATCAGTAGATATAGTTTTCTATAAATGAGCCTTCATCAAAGTAGGTAACTTGTAAAATACAGTATGCTTATATCACACTTGTTTTATTAATACAGTATGTTTATGTTTCCCCATCTGCGGAGCTGTGGTGTCAGTGTGGAAACTACCATGCATGGGGATAGAGAGAGATGAATGTATGATGCACCAACCATGATAGCGACATTCTGTTCCTCAAATAGGTCTCAAGTGTGCTGCAGAAGTGGGGAGATTAAAGACCTTATAACTTGTAAAACCAGGTCCACTGAGAGTGGCCCATTATAACTACCGACACTACCATGGTAGGTTTTGTAACTATATGGATTTGTGTTGCAACTGTTTTTACTAGATGTTATAAATTTCAAGCGACATTCAATAAGTTATCAATAGACCATTAAAGTTCAATATTTTGTTAGCACCCAAGTATCCAGATGTGTGAGCCTGAAACCATCGGAACGACTGAAGAAAATGAGATGTACAACATGGTATGTAAAGACAGAGGATGTCATGCACCTACAGATCATTGGTATTTTGGACATACTCAGAAGGACTTACAAGAGCAGAGTGGTGACCACTACCAACCTGCATATATAACATAGTGAGAGCTACATATCTTAGGATCAAAGATGAGGAGGAATATCGAGATACTCTAGCAATATGCAACTAGACTAAAAATTTAAACATAGATGTAAATTAAAATATATGCCAATAGAGCCGCGTAGTACTCGACTTTGATAGCAATAGCTGATGTGAATATGAGTGAGAGACAGGCAGTCTCGTGGCTATGTACATCATTTTGGGCAAGTCTGGGTATATCTTTTTCATACAAGCGTTTAACCACGATCAAGTTTTGTCAATTTAAATCTTGAAACATCTTAGCAGTCAGATCACCTCAAACATTAAAAATAATCACAAATAATAGAATAATACCTGTACTCTCTGATAAAATTTACTAAAATGTTGTGCAAGTGCATCTTTAAAGCTAAAATTTGTGGATTTTATTTTGAACAGTTTTTGGTAATCTGTTGCCAAGGAGTTTCCCCATTCTTGCCAACAAAACCATTTTGACATTGCTTCTGTTTACAACCAAATATCTGTTTGACTTGAGCTTCCCAAGCTTTACAGTAATAAAAACTAAAAACAGAGAGATAGAGAACTGTTGAGGAAGGGCTTTGTGTGTGTCTTTCTACCATTCCTGCAAGGATATCCATGTTTTCATTCAGGTCCATGTTTCCCACTAAGTGAGTGTAAAAAGACATTAAAAACTTAACTGTATGTATTACAGTGTTCATTCTGTGTCATTCTGCTTGGTAGTGTGACTCAGAACTTTGTGAATGTGAAAAATGTGCTGCGGCTCAAAAAAGGTTGAAAATCACTGGTATAGATATGATGAGCCTATATGCTGATGTTTGTCAGCAATATTTATAATTAGCCAATGAAATTATCCGTACATTAAACATATCATACAAATAAAATCCTTAGAAGCTCCAAACGTAGACAAGGTTTCAGATTCTATATTCTACATGCTAGCAGAATTCTCTTCTAACTAACAATTCACATCTTGTGTGTGAAATTCCCTAAAAGTTCCCAATCAATCAACAAGAGTTGCCTTGAAATTTTCAATATTTAAACAGTTTTAAACAATTTAACCAAGTGAGTCTTCTTAAATTTTAGAGATACAGTGAAACTCGGATAAATCGAACAGTTTTTTGCCAAACGGCTACCGAGACGGTTGTTACTATCGCTTTAGAATATCACTTTATTCCAAGCCATAGAGATAAACATCGACTTTTAGTAGTTCTTAGGCCTCGTTATTACCAACATCGGCAAATATTGTCATTATCGACTTTTCTAAAGGTTTGCAAAAATCAAATTTTACCAAACATCCGCTTAGCGATAAGCCCTCCGAAAGCAAGAAAAGCGAGGTAAAATTTGGATAACTTTAAAGTAATATCGGCAAAATTGATAATGGGTTTTTAATAGTAAAGCAGTTTTGTAATAACTGACTTACTGCAAAATTGATCTTGGTTAAAACGCTCGGTAGAAAAATACGTATGTATTTTTTCTAAGCGTTTTAACCGCGATCAAGTTTTGCCAATTTTAATCTGAGAACGTCCTGGCAGTCACATCACCTAAAGCAACAAACAAATCTCAAGTGATAGAAAAATATCTATACTTTCTGATTAAAAATATTTAAAACTTCACATGAGAAACCTTTTAACTTGCAACAAGCATTCTATGCTTTTGATTGATATATAGTTTGTATATGTACATGTATCTACTGATAAATACGTGCACTTATGACTGTCCTGATAACTTGAACGCTCTAATAACTCGAACACTTTTGCTCGGTCCCTTGAAGTTTGAGTTATCCATGTTTCACTGTATTTTGTAAACCAACTTTGGTTATGAAAAGAATAATCACATACAGGATGATAACAACTATAGACAACATCATAAAAGGACCATGACTCATACACAGGTCCTACACTTCCAGTGTATAATCTGTAGATATCTGTATAATAATTCATCCACCCGACTAATAGAAGTATACAACATTTGTACACTACCTCTGTGGGAGGTCTGTCAGCTGACAGCTACAGAGTCTGAGTCTCTCCAGTGTTCCTATCTCACCAATCACTGGAGGGAGTCCTGCACTGAAGTTGTTAAAATCAAGGGTTAACTCCTTCAGTCTCTTGAGAGACTTGAGACTATAGAAATATAATAATAATACTTTAGTCTGTAATTTAATATATTTTACTAATACTAGCACAGCTGACCCCATGACCCCAACATGCCAGTAAACATATAGTCCCAGAGTAGGCCTAAGGAAGACAGACATGTTTTTATGGCTGCATGTAGACATGAATAATTGTATTATTAATGATAGACATAAAAGTGTGTAGCAGGAAGGTTTTTGATTTTACCCTAAAATATAACAACAGATACAGCTGTTAAGCTGATACAGCTGAAAAACCTGAAGAGAAGACAGCAGCAAGGAGAGGAAACCCGACACACAACCTTTGCTTGTAATCAGTGAATCTCTAACAAAAGTTGACGTGGAATAACTCGTAAGTCATGTACCCTTATAATAATGCACTTGTACCATCATATACCCTGTTAGCTGTCAAGTCAAGTATTTTCTCTATAAGACCAAGTTGACATATCATTATTCAACTACCAGAGTTATCTACCCTTTGAAGGAAAACCATACAGTCACTAGAGGTAGTAAGTTATGGTGTAGAGACAGTATTTAAACATGAACTGGTATCTGAAGCTGTACACTAGCAGTTAATCAGGTTGATTTTACCCTGAAACTAGATGAGTCAATCATTCAGAGTAATTTTAGATTACAACTGATGAGAAACTTTCCATATAATCCGTTGAACCTTGAATTACTTGAGTTTAATTATTAAAATATTACTGTACAAGGTAGAAGTAACTGCATGTCAAGAAATAGACGATCGGATATTCTACATGTAGCTTTAGTCATAAGTTTAGTATTTTAACTCTTTGTTTTACAAATCATAATACAAGACACCATCACAGAAGAGGAATAATTTTACTTTATATTTTATAAACACCTTCATAATGTACCTATCATGGTATAAATATGATAATTACAAACATAATACATCAGGGAGTCTGTTAATAAGTTCAACTTATAAACTTGGCTGTTTTATATAAAGTCAGCAAGAGAGAACGACTTCAGTTATCTATAGCGGATGACCAAATGATCAAGATTATAGTCTTAAAATGAATGTGAGAATAATTTCTTATAAATACAAATTAGTATATTAAAACTGAAACAATTCCACAATTGTAATAAATATAGATATTAATAGTCTTTGACTGTAGTGACATGCAACTCCCAGGATGCACCAAATTACTGCAAGCTGCAGAGTGTGTCGAAAAAGTAGACAAGGTTTGAGAATCTACATTCTACATACTACCAGAATTCTCTTCTAACAACTCACATACATTATTCACATCATGTGTGTGAAATTCCCTAAAAGTTCCAAATCAATCAACAAGAGTTGCCTTGAACTATTAAGGCAGTTATAAAGCATCCTAGATGATGACCATGATAGAGAGATTAAAGAGGAGAGGAGTCGTCGGACCATGCCAACTCAACACTGATTTCTATGTGTCCTCATCAAGTTTTGTGTGGAAACACATATCATTGGATGAGAGCAATAAACGAGGTATATGCTCAACCCTAAACTGTGAGTTATTTTCCACACGTAACTTACAATTATATGCAATGTACTCTGTAATTATTCTATTGACTAGAGCACGGATTTTCAACCGGTGTGTCTGATAATCTCTTACAGCACACTAGTCTGCTAAGGAGACTAAGTAGTCTGCTAAGTAGTCTGCAAAGTAGTCTGCTAAAATTTTAAATATTTAAACCGTTTTAAACAATTTAACCAAATGAGTCTTCTTAAATTTTAGAGATACAGTGAAACTCGGATAAATCGAACAGTTTTTTGCCAAACGGCTACCGAGACGGTTGTTACTATCGCTTTAGAATATCACTTTATTCCAAGCCATAGAGATAAACATCTCGACATTTCTGATAATCTCTTACAGCAAAGTAGTCTGCTGTAAGAGATTCTCAGATGTGCTGTGAGAAATTGTCAATAAATGGTCTTTTTCTAACTTCATCTACATTCTTATTGGGTGTTGTCAGTCCATATGTTTCTGCTCATAAATCGGAGAGCATAAATATGATCACAAACATTCCTCATTTATGCAAGGTGGTTGGTTATACTTGGTTATAGATGGCTTGTTAGAGGTTAGCAAAGTTGGTTGAGCATTTTTCTTCAAAAACCAAAGTTCATGAGTTTAAGACCTGTCCAAAGCATTTCAGTTTTTTTCCGATTGGTACAACTATTCTGAGGCTTTGAAAGATGGCCGATTAGCTCAATTGGTTAAAGATTAGTCTAATAAGCTGAATGTCAAGGGTTCAAGCCCCATATTGGTCAACATTTTAGTCATCTTATTAATTGTATGTACAGAATTATGTGATTATATGAAAGGTGGTACATTTAAAACAACTGCTACTGTAACACAAAAATAAAATGCCTTGACATCCATACTGCACTTCATTATTTCTGATAATTGAATATTGTTTCAAAAGTTACCTTTTATTAACTACGAATCTGTGAGTCCTCTTAAATGATACTCAAATGAAGCTGTACTCAGAAGGAATTACAGTAGAAAGCGTAGTTTATCCAATGAGAACCACTTATAACAATGAATCTAATATCCGTGAATTATTTATCATCAGTGAATTATGAAAGGTTATGAACTGAGACAGCAGTAGCTATACTTTAAATCGACCAATGGTAATAAAGATAATACTTTTATAATAATCCTTTTTACTTTAATTTTAATAATAAACAAGCTGAATAACAGCAGTAGATATCATTCAGTTTGTTCATATATAAACTATAAGGTGAATCTGTCCCTTTCAGAAATGGAACCATAGCATTCTCATGTCTCTTTGTTACCATGGTGATGTAGCCGTGAAACCTATTTATGGTTACTTGTGATGGAGATGTTTTTGAAATGGGGAAATACCAATACTGAACAGGGTCAGGGACCCATACAGCTCAGTATATGTTGCTGGACATGATTTTGAAGGAGCAGCTCATTAAACTGAACAGGGTCAGGGACCCATACAGCTCAGCATATGTTGCTAGACATGACATGACTTTGAAGGAGCAGCTCATTAAACTGAACAGGGTCAGGGACCCATACAGCTCAGTATATGTTACTGGACATGACTTTGAAGGAGCAGCTTATTAAACTGAACAGGGTCAGGGACCCATACAGCTCAGCATCTGTTGCTGGACATGACTTTGAAGAAGCAGCTCATTAAACTGAACAGATTCAGAGACCCATACAACTCAGTATATGTGGCTAGACATGAATTTGAAGGAGCAGCTCATTACACTAAACAGGGTCAGGAACCCATACAGCTCAGCATCTGTTACTAAACATGACTTTGAAGGATCAGCTCATTAAACTGAACAGAGTCAGGGACCGATAGAGCTCAGCATCTGTTGCTAGACATGACTTTGAAGGAGCAGCTCATTAAACTGAACAGGTTCAGGGACCCATACAACTCAGCATCTGTTGCTAGACATGACTCTGAAGGAGCAGCTCATTAAACTGAACAGAGTCAGGGACCCATACAGCTCAGCATATATTGCTAGACATGACTTTGAAGGAGCAGCTCATTAAACTGAACAGGGTCAGGGACCCAAACAGCTCAGCATATGTTGCTGGACATAACTTTGAAGGAGCAGCTCATTAAACTGAACAGGGTCAGGGACCCATACAGCTCAGCATGTGTTGCTAGACATGACTTTGAAGGAGCAGATCATTAAACTGAACAGGTTCAGGAACCCATACAGCTCAGCATATGTTGCTAGACATGACTTTGAAGGAGCAGCTCATTAAACTGAACAGGGTCAGGGACCCATACAGTTCAGTATATGTTGCTAGACATGACTTTGAAGGAGCAGCTCATTAAACTGAACAGGGTCAGGGACCCATACAGCTCAGCATATGTTGCTAGACATGACTTTGAAGGAGCAGCTCATTAAACTGAACAGGGTCAGGGACCCATACAGCTCAGTATATGTTGCTAGACATGACTTTGAAGGAGCAGCTCATTAAACTGAACAGGGTCAGGAACCCAAACAGCTCAGCATCTGTTGCTAGACATGACTCTGAAGAAGCAGCTCATTAAACTGAACAGGGTCAGGGAACCATACAGCTCAGCATATGTTGCTAGACATGAATTTGAAGGAGCAGCTTATTAAACTGAACAGGGTCAGGGATCCATACAGCTCAGCATCTGTTGCTAGACATGACTCTGAAAGAGCAGCTCATTAAACTGAACAGGGTCAGGGAACCATACAGCTCAGCATCTGTTGCTAGACATGACTCTGAAGCTCATTAAACTGAAACAACATAATTTAAAGATGAACTTGTACAAAATCTTTAGTAAATTTTATCAGAAAGTATCAGTATTATTCTATCATTTGTGAGTGTTGTTGATGTTTGAGGTGATCTGACTGCCAGTATGTTGCAAGATTAAAAACTGCCAGTACAAGATTAAAATCAGTTGCAAAAACAGTTGCAAGATTAAAATCGACAAATCTTTAACACGGTTAAAAGGCTCAAGGCCGGTTCACACTATGTCGCCGTTTGTCAGCGTTTTTCTTTCGGCGTTCATCATCGATTATGTGAACCGTGAATTGATGGCATCGACAAGCATCGTGGACACATCGGTAAAGTTTTCAGCTGTCAAACTTTCCTGATGCTTCGCTGAGCATTAACGACTGCATTTCAAATGTGAACCATTTCGGTGATGGTAATTCGCCATCATGGATAGCGCAATTTATTCACATCTGATTATGATAGTCACTGCGAGACTAGTTTTTAATTCTCGCATGCCAAAACAAAGAGGTGTCTTCCTGAAAATATAAAAAGATAAATGTCACGGAGTATTTCCTGATATAAACGTGGATGGGTTTGTGATAGTGTGAACATGGCTATCATTGACCGATCACCGAAGTATTGTGGCATCAACACCGAAATACGTTTCAAGTATAGAGTTTCAAATAGTTTCAAGCTGGTGATGAATCCCTGACAGAAAGTGTCGCATGGAAAAGAGTTGGCAAGCGATAAATATGCGGTCCCTTTTTTAGCCAATGATCAAAACAAATTTATTTAGATCATAATAAATATTATCACGGACAAACTAGTTCCTTGTGATACCGCAGATTCTCGTTGTTAGAGAATCCACTATCCACAGTTAGACTGGGATAATTTAGGCATTAGCGTAAACGAAGATCATCTCTCAGGATGGGGTGGGTGGTGTGTCTTTCAGTAAATTATCAGGGCAAAACTTGAAGAATGGAAGTAATAACACTACGGAACCGTCGTAGATTATGGGAGAATTCACTGATTTACTAAATGACAATTTGCTTCAATCCAAATCTCCTTCAATCATTGAATCAGCACGATCTATTGAACCACAACAGAATTACAACCTTGCCTCTAGTTCCAGTGAGGATGCCTCAGACTTTTTTGAGCATCAGGTGGTGAAAGATTGGGGCAGATAGCCTATGGTTAGAGCTGACAGGTGTTACGCTGCTGAGAAAGATATGAGAATGTAGGTATATCTATCTTTGTGTTTGAGTCTCTTCTATCTACTAAACTAAAGTAAAAGGAATAGTTTTACTACTCATGAATACATGTACTAACAAGAAACATTGTACAGTTGATTGTAGTAAGTCAACTAGTTATTCACTACTCAACATCTCTAGTTTTAACAAACTTTTAATTTCTCATTTCACCCAGCTATAATAAATCACCATGAACAGGTAAGAGGGATGTAGTAACAACAAGTCTAGATATTCAAGGTCAATAATAATAATAATTGTTTTTAGTATCAAATGATGGCTACGAATTTATACAGAAACTATTAATCAAATATATTTGGGCCTCCACTTGCAGTCTAAAGACTCGATTTCAACTTTAACTAACTGAAAGCTGTAACTATAAGCCATGTAATTAGTTTAGATTTTCTCTGGTTGTTTTAGCTAGTAAATTATATCAATTAGTAAAATTCATGCTCACTTCTCACTTGAAGAAATTTAAGGAAAATGCATTGATCAGTGCCCACCTTTGAATTCCAAAACCAAAGCTTCAAATTATTGGCTTGACCTACTTATGCTGTTGTTAAACATATGTTCATTTTGTAAATTTTCGATCTCGATCTATCAAACTCCCAAATTGAAAGCTTACAGTAGATACATGTTAGAATAAAAACTAAGAATCAGTAGATTTTGTTGTCTATGAGTGAGTCTTCATCAAAGTAGGTCCCTTGTAAAATACAGTATGCTTATATCACACTTGTTTTATTGATACAGGATGTTGATGTTTCTCCATCTGTGGAGCTGTGGTGTCAGTGTGGAAACTACCATGTCTGGGGATAGAGAGAGATGAATGTATGATGCACAAACCATGATAGCGGTATTCTGTTCCTCAGATAGGTCTCAAGTGTACTGCAGAAGTGGGGAGATTAAAGACCATATAACTTGTCAAACCAGGTCCATTGATGCGCATTATAACTACCTACACTACCATGGTAAGTTTTGTAACTATATGGATTTGTCTTGCAAATGTTTTCACTAGATGTTATAAATTTCAAGTGACCTTCAATAAGTTATCAATAGATCCTAAAAGTTCAATATTTTATTAGCACCCAAGTATCCAAATGGGTGAGCCTGAAACTATTGTAACAACTGAAGAAAATGAGATGTACAACATGGTATGTAAAGACAGAGGAAGTCATGCATCTACAGATCATTGGTATTTTGGACATACCCAGAAGGACTTACAAGAGCAGAGTGGAGACCTCTACCAACCTGTGTATACTTCATAGTGAGATCTACATATCTTAGGACCAAAGATGAGGAGGAATATTCAGATACGACACATACAGAGTTTGAGTTTACTGCAGTAGAGGAATCTTTTTAGTGAATAAGTTGAAATTATGTGATTGGCCACGACTTGGATGGATGTTTTTAATGAAGACTTTGTGTAGAGATGAAACTTTTTTGGCTTTTAAAGATTATGTAATGAGATAATAATGTTAAATATAATGCAAAACACAGTATGAAAAATTATTTTGCAAAATATCAGTCGCATAATCATGAGTAAAAATGGCTTGCACGAAATATTAAATACATCTTAGCCCCGTTGCCACTTCTACCAATAACTTGTCAGACAGATGGGTTTATTAAGTGTACCCAGATCTAGGCTCATTAATAGTCTCATTGTATCTATACCAGTGATTTTCAACCTTTTTGAGTCGCAGCACATTTTTTGCATTTATAAAGCTCTGATGCACACTACGAAGAAAATTAGTGGCAGGTACTTGCTACTACTGACAGGTACTTTTGCACAGCTCGACTCAATTGAACAATTCCAATGGAAATAATATATTCCAATGGAAAGAGCTAGTCGACAATTATAAGCTCCACACTACTAGGTGAAAACAGGTGAGTACACACCCAAACCACCAACCAGGTGCAGGAAGGACTTTATTAACCTTTTGCTAGACAAGTTTATTTACAGAGTTGAATGGGTGGGTAAATTGATTTTCGAAAAAATATTTTGGTGAACTCAAAAACCATTTGGTTTGTACAGTAGGCACTCCTACAATGTATATAATCCGTTCCAGGAATGTTTATGTTATAGGGAATTTACATTATAAGAACAGTAAAATACATGTAAACTGCCTAATCTGTTCCAAGATCTTTTCAAACCCTTTTGGGTATACAAAAAGGAAAAATTAGACTTAACTCTTTTAATTTGTAGTCTGTACGATACCTGCAGTTTTATTGGTTCGCATCGACAACTTTTCTCCTTTTTAAGATCAATTTCACTGGTTTTATAGACCATGTTTGCGGTAATCTTACAATAAATTGATGGAAAGCGAACATCTCCAACGTTATTTACAAATAATTGCACATTTTTTCTAGACAGCAAAATCTATTCTGCGAAGCCAAACTAATAATAAATATTTTATAAGTCTACAATAGAGCAAGACAACCAAATATTTTTACTACAAAAACGGTACTACCTGTTCATCATCTATCTGCATCTAGGGGTCAAGGTTAAAATAAAAGATAACTCTCGAAAATACTCTAATTCGAGACATTCAGATTGGTGGACCGATGCTGTAACACCTGCACCGATCCATAGCATTTGGGAGAACAACTGAACAATTATATGAACAATTGCGCAGCTATCTATTGTCTGTTTTGTCGACACATTTGACGATCTATATCACGACAAGCTAAAATCTCATGAAAGTTGTATATAGTAAGAAGTATGGAAGTGGTTGTAAGTACAGTGAAACATGGATAACTCGCCCACGGATAGCTCGAACACATGGTTAATTCGAACGGTTTCTTTGGTTCGTTCCCACGTAATGATAAATTGCTATAGATAACTCAAACTCAACACTGTTAACTCGAACTGTTTTTTGCCCAACGGCTACCGAAACGGTTGTTATCGCTTTAGAAAATCACTTTATTCCAAGCCATAGAGGTAAACCTCAACTTTTCGTAATTCATAAGCGTCGTTATAACCACCATCGGCAAAATATTGTGTCAACAACTTTTCTAAAGGTTTGGTGAAATTTGATTTATACCAAACATTCGCTTATATTAGCGATATTATATTAGCGATCGCCCTTCGGAAGCAAGGTAAAGTGAGGTAATCTTTGCATAAACTTCAAGAAAAATCGGCAAAATTGATTGTGGGTAAAACGCTCAAAAGAAAAAGATGTCTTTTCTTTTGAGCATTTCAACAACGATCAAGTTTTGCCAATGTCAATCTAAAAAACGTCCTGGCAATAACATCACCTCAAACAACAAACCAATCTCATGTGATAAAAAACCTCTATACTTTTTGATAAAAACGTTTTAAACTTTACATTAGAAGCATTTAATTTGAAACAAGCCATTTGTGCTTTTGATTTATATTATAGTTTGTATATGTACATGTATCTACTAATAAATAAGTAAATACATGGACTTGTGACAGTGCTCTGATAACTTGAACGCTCTGATAATTCGAACACTTTCGCTTGGTCCCGTGAAGTTCGAGTTATCCATGTTTCACTGTATATACATATATATTAGATACACATGTCGTTTTTTCTTTTGAATGTCTGAAATAGATTAACATTAAAACCGAAATTAGAGAACTTACCTGATTTGACACTTTATGCTATATGGAAAATCTTTATGTAGTATGAAGCAAAAACTTTACATAAATTCTCAACGTTATCTGGAATTTACGTTATAAGAGCAGCTACTTTACTTTATCAACTAATCAAAAGAAACCAGTAGAAAATATTCTACAAATTGATACTAATAATGACTAGATAACGTTGACTATACATAACTTTTTAGGAATGCAATTGGTCTCACCTTATATTCGAACATATTCTTTTCAAAGATGCAGCTTGCTAGTTTTTATCTAGGAATTAGCTGAATGCTAGGTGTTGCACGGGTAATAAAATAATCACCCGTGCAATGGATTTAGTAACTTACCTGGTAAGTTAGTAAAAGTAAGCTTACCATTACTATAACAATTACAGTGTTTGCAGACGGATTAATAATCACTTAACTGTCAACTGCGCTAGTTATTGACTCCAAGCACTTTTACTAGTCTGCCAACCAGCAGGTTCCGAGATGAAATCCTCTGCGATGCGGATTTTTTATTCCTAGATTATAATGCTATAGCTGGACATACATACGACACACAGACTTTGAGATTTATATATATAGACTAGTTTCCTGTGTGGGTAGCAACAGAGAACTTCCCTGATACAAAGGATGAACTAAGTTTACTAGACAACCTAATTACTGTAGACTGACAGAATCCTAGTCTGATACTCATAAGTTTACACAGAGGAAACTAATAGGACAAATTTTAATTACCTTATTTGAGACATTTGAGACAACTATAGCAATATATATATAGCTGGACTTATAATCTTATTCAAACAATTATGAACAAATACAAATTAAAATATATGCCAATAGAACCACGCAGTACTCGACTTTGATAGCAATAGCCGACGCAGGGGCGGATCTACTGTGGTGCATATGGTGCAAATGCACCACCACAAATATGGCAAAAAAATTTAAAAAAAAGATTTGAAATCTATCAAGAATTGAGTAAATTACAATTCATTTCACTGAAAACTTGCTTTGGGAGAAAATGAACAAAAACGGCCTAGTAGAGCTCGTTATAACAAACCAGTTTTAATAACATTGACCTGAATTTGTTTAGCTTATGAACAATTGAGAGTGGTCCCAATAAACATCCCCAATTGAGCTACAACTTTTTCGAAAGAAGTATTACAAGCAATTTTAAAAGCAAAATGTCTCAAAAGAAAGGTCAAGAACGAACTTTGGATCATTTCTTTTGACGACAAAACAACAATTCAAAAAAGTATGCCCTAATATGTCTGTTTTATAATAGCATCGTCATGTAGCTAATACTTCGAAACTTTTTTTATGCATAGACATGATAGACATGATATACATAGTATAAGGAACATTATAAACACCATAAACAATCATATTTAATGTCAATTTTTACCTCTAAACTTGTTGTTTGCTGCAAATAAATGATTACACATTTTTGGGCTCAAACACACCTCTCCTTCATTCTAAGATGCCTAAATTTCAAAAAGTTCCGCTAGCGCGGGGCCAGGTAAGGGGATTGCCCCGCGCACCCTCTCCCACTCTAGATATATTACAAACATTTTCCACCACAAACCCTTTTTCCTAGATCCGCCCCTGCGACGTCTGATTTAGTCTGAATTAGCCGATGTGAATATGAGTGAGAGACAAGCAGTCTCACGGCTATGTACATCATTTTGGGTAAGTCCGGGCACATCTTTTACTTCTGAGCGTTTTAACAGTGATAAAGTTTTGTTGATTTTAATCTTGCAACAACTTAGCAGTCAGATCACCTCAAACATTAAAAATAATCACAAATAATAGAATAATACCTGTACTTTCTGATAAAATTTACTAAAATGTTGTGCAAGTGCATCTTTAAAGCTAAAATTTGTGGATTTTATTTTGAACAGTTTTTGGTAATCTGTTGCCAAGGAGTTTCCCCATTCTTGCCAACAAAGCCATTTTGACATTGCTTCTGTTTACAACCACATATCTGTTTGAGTTGAGCTTCCCAAGTTTTACAGCAATAAAAACTAAAAACAGAGAGATTGAGAACTGTTAAGGAAGGGCTTTGTGTGTGTTTTTCTACCATTCCTGCAAGAATATCCATGTTTTCATTCGGGTCCATGTTTCCCACTAAGTGAGTGTAAAAAGACATTAAAAACTTAACTATATGTATTACAGTGTTAGAGTGTCATTCTGTGTTATTTTGCTTGGTAGTGTGACTCAGAACTTTGTGAATGTGAAAAATGTGCTGCGGCTCAAAAAAGGTTGAAAATCACTGGTATAGATATGATGAGCCTACATGCTGATGTTTGTCAGCAATATTTATAATTAACCAATGAAATTATCCGTACATAAAACATATCATACAAATAAAATCCTTAGAAGCTCCAAACGTAGACAAGGTTTGAGATTCTATATTCTACATGCTAGCAGAATTCTCTTCTAACAACTCACATACATTATTTATATCAAGTGTGTGGAATTCCCTAAAAGTTCCCAATCAATCAACAAGAGTTGCCTTGAAATTTTAAATATTTAAACAGTTTTAAACAATTTAACCAAGTGAGTCTTCTTAAATTTTACAGATACAGTGAAACTCGGATAAATCGAACAGTTTTTTGCCAAACGGCTACCGAGACGGTTGTTACTATCGCTTTAGAATATCACTTTATTCCAAGCCATAGAGATAAACATCGACTTTTAGTAGTTCTTAGGCCTCGTTATTACCAACATCGGCAAATATTTTCATTAACAACTTTTCTAAAGGTTTGCAAAAATCAAATTTTACCAAACATCCGCTTAGCGATAAGCCCTCCAAAAGCAAGAAAAGCGAGGTAAAATTTGGATAACTTTAAAGTAATATCGGCAAAATTGATAATGGGTTTTTAATAGTAAAGCAGTTTTGTAATAACTGACTGCAAAATTGATCTTGGTTAAAACGCTCAGTAGAAAAATACGTATGTATTTTTTCTGAGCGTTTTAACTGCGATCAAGTTTTACCAATTTTAATCAGAGAACGTCCTGGCAGTCACATCACCTAAAGCAACAAACAAATCTCAAGTGATAGAAAAATATCTACACTTTCTGATTAAAAATATTTACAACTTCACATGAGAGACCTTTTAACTTGCAACAAGCAATCTATGCTTTTGATTGATATATAGTTTGTATATGTACATGTATCTACTGATAAATACGTGCACTTATGACTGTTCTGATAACTTGAACGCTCTAATAACTCGAACACTTTTGCTCGGTCCCTTGAAGTTTGAGTTATCCGTGTTTCACTGTATTTTGTAAACCAACTTTGGTTATGAAAAGAATAATCACATACAGGATGATAACAACTATAGACAACATCATAACAGGGCCATGACTCATACACAGGTCCTACACTTCCAGTGTATAATTTGTATATATCTGTATAATGGCTCATCCAACAGACTAATAGAGGTATCCAATATTTGTACATTACCTCTGTGGGAGGTCTCTCAGCTGACATCTCCAGAGACTGAGACTCTCCAGTGTTCCTATCTCACTAATCACTGGAGGTAGTCCTGCATTGAAGTTGTTGTAATCAAGGGTTAACTTCTTCAGTCTCTTGAGGGACTTGAGACTATAGAAATATAATAATAATAATAATACTTTAGTCTGTAATTTAATATATTTTACTAATACTAGGACAGCTGACCCCGTGATAATACAAGACACCATCACAGAAGAGAAGGAATAATTTTACTTTATATTTTATTGACATCTTCATAATGTACCTATCATGGTATAAATAAGATAATTACAAACACAATACATCAGGGAGTCTGTTAACAAGTTCAACTAATAAACTTGGCTGTTTTATATAAAGTCAGCAAGAGAGGACGACTTCAGTTATCTATAGCGGATGACCAAATGATCAAGATTATAGTCTTAAAATGAATGTGAGAATAATTTCTTATAAATACAAATTAGTATATTAAAACTGAAACGATTCCACAATTGTAATAATTATAGATATTAATAGTCTTTGACTGTAGTGACATGCAACTCCCAGGATGCACCAAATTACTGCAAGCTGCAGAGTGTGTCGAAAAAGTAGACAGGGTTTGAGAATCTACATTCTACATACTACCAGAATTCTCTTCTAACAACTCACATACATTATTCACATCGTGTGTGTAAAATTCACTAAAAGCTCCAAATCAATCAACAAGAGTTGCCTTGAACTATTAAGGCAGTTATAAAGCATCCTAGATGATGACCATGATAGAGAGATTAAAGAGGAGAGGAGTCGTCGGACCATGCCAACTCAACACTGATTTCTATGTGTCCTCATCAAGTTTTGTGTGGAAACACATATCATTGGATGAGAGCAATAAACGAGGTATATGCTCAACCCAAAACTGTGAGTTATCTTCCACACGTAACTTACAATTATATGCAATGTACTCTGTAAATATTCTATTGACTAGAGTACGGATTTTCAACCAGTGTGTCTGATAATCTCTTACAGCAAAGTAGTCTGCTGTAAGAGATTCTCAGATGTGCTGTGAGAAATTATCAATAAATGGTCTTTTTCTAACTTCATCTACATTCTTATTGGGTGTTGTCAGTCCATATGTTTCTGCTCATAAATCGGAGAGCATAAATATGATCACAAACATTCCTCATTTATGCAAGGTGGTAGGTTATAGTTGGATATAGATGGCTTGTTAGAGGTTAGCAAAGTTGGTTGAGCATTTTTCTTCAAAAACCAAAGTTCATGAGTTCAAGACCTGTCCAAAGCATTTTAGTTTTTCTCAGATTGGTACAACTATTCTGAGGCTTTGAAAGATGGCTGATTAGCTCAGTTGGTTAAAGATTAGTCTAATAAGCTGAATGTCAAGGGTTCAAGCCCCATATTGGTCAACATTTTAGTCATCTTATTAATTGCATGTCCAGAATTGTGTGATTATATGAAAGTTGGTACATTTAAAACAACTGCTACCGTAACACAAAAATAAAATGCTTTGACATCCATACTGCACTTCATTATTTCTGATAATTGAACATTGATTCAAAAGTTACCTTTTATTAACTACGAATCTGTGAGTCCTCTTAACTGATACTCAAATGAAGCTGTATTCAGATAGAAGGAATTACAGTAGAAATTGTAGTTTATCAAATGAAAACCACTCATTACAATGAATCTAATACCCATGAATTATTTATCATCCATGAATTATGAAGGGTTATGAACAGAGAAAGCAGTAGCTATACTTTAAATTGACCAATGGTAATAAAAATAATACTTTTATAATAATCCTTTCTACTTTAATTTTAATAATAAACAAGCTGAATAACAGCAGTAGCTATCGTTCAGTTTGTTCATATATTAACTATAAGGTGAATCTGTCCCTTTCAGAAATGGAACCATAGCATTTTCATGTCTCTTTGTTACCATGGTGATGTAGCCGTGAAACCTATTTATGGTTACTTGTCATGGAGATGTTTTTGAAATGTGGAAATACCAATACTGAACAGGGTCAGGGACCCATACAGCTCAGTATATGTTGCTGCTAGACATGAATTTGAAGAAGCAGCTCATTAAACTGAACAGGGTCAGGGACCCATACAGCTCAGTATATGTTGCTGGACATGATTTTGAAGGAGCAGCTCATTAAACTGAACAGGGTCAGGGACCCATACAGCTCAGCATATGTTACTGGACATGACTTTGAAGGAGCAGCTCATTAAACTGAACAGGGTCAGGGACCCATACGGCTCAGCATATGTTGCTAGACATGACATGACTTTGAAGGAACAGTTCATTAAACTGAACAGGGTCAGGGACCCATACAGCTCAGTATATGTTACTGGACATGACTTTGAAGGAGCAGCTCATTAAACTGAACAGGGTCAGGGACCCATACGGCTCAGCATATGTTGCTAGACATGACATGACTTTGAAGGAGCAGCTCATTAAACTGAACAGAGTCAGGGACCCATACAGCTCAGTATATGTTGCTAGACATGAATTTGAAGGAGCAGCTCATTAAACTGAACAGGATCAGGAACCCATACAGCTCAGCATATGTTGCTAGACATGAATTTGAAGGAGCAGCTCATTAAACTGAACAGAGTCAGGGACCCATACAACTGGGCATCTGTTGCTAGACATGACTTTGAAGGAGCAGCTCATTAAACTGAACAGGGTCAGGGACCCATACAGCTCAGTATATGTTGCTAGACATGACTCTGAAGGAGCAGCTCATTAAACTGAACAGAATCAGGGACCCATACAGCTCAGCATATGTTGCTAGACATGACTTTGAAGGAGCAGCTCATTAAACTGAACAGGGTCAGGGACCCATACAGCTCAGCATCTGTTGCTAGACATGACTTTGAGGGAGCAGCTCATTAAACTGAACAGGGTCAGGAACCCAAACAGCTCAGCATCTGTTGCTAGACATGACTCTGAAAGAGCAGCTCATTAAACTGAACAGGGTCAGGGAACCATACAGCTCAGCATATGTTGCTAGACATGAATTTGAAGGGGCAGCTTATTAAACTGAACAGGGTCAGGAACCCAAACAGCTCAGCGTATGTTGCTAGACATGACTCTGAAGGAGCAGCTCATTAAACTGAACAGGGTCAGGGACCCATACAGCTCAGCATCTGTTGCTAGACATGACTCTGAAAGAGCAGCTCATTAAACTGAACAGGGTCAGGGAACCATACAGCTCAGCATATGTTGCTAGACATGACTCTGAAGGAGCAGCTCATTAAACTGAACAGGGCCAGGGACTCATACAGCTCAGCATATGTTGCTAGACATGACTTTGAAGCTCATTAAACTGAAACAACATAATTTAAAGATGAACTTGTACAAAATCTTTAGTAAATTTTATCAGAAAGTATCAGTATTATTCTATCATTTGTGAGTGTTGTTGATGTTTGAGGTGATCTGACTGCCAGTATGTTGCAAGATTAAAAACTGCCAGTACAAGATTAAAAACAGTTGCAAGATTAAAATCGACAAATCTTTAACACGGTTAAAAGGCTTAAGGCCGGTTCACACTATGCCGCCGTTTGTCACCGTTTTTCTTTCGGCGTTCATCACCGATTATGTGAACCGTGAATTGATGGCATCGACAAGCATCGCGGACACATCGGTAAAGTTTTCAGCTGTCAAACTTTCCTGATGCTTCGCTGAGCATCGACCGCATATCAAATGTGAACCATTTCGGTGATGGTAATTCGCCGTCAAGGATAGCGCAATTTATTCATATCTGTTTAGGATAGTCACTGCGAGACTAGTTTTTAATTCTTGCAAGCAAAAACAAAGAGGTTTCTTCCTGAAAATATAAAAAGATAAATGTCACGGAGTATTTCCTGATATAAACGTGGATGGGTTTGTGATAGTGAGAACATGGCTATCATTGACCGATCACCGAAGTATTGTGGCATCAACACCGAAATACGTTTCAAGTATAGAGTTTCAAATAGTTTCAAGCTGGTGATGAATCCCTGACATGAAGTGTCGCATGGAAAAGAGTTGGCAAGCGATAAATATGCGGTCCCTTTTTTAGCCAATGATCAAAACAAATTTATTTAGATCATAATAAATATTAACACGGACAAACTAGTTCCCTGTGATACCGAAGATTCTCGTTGTTAGAGAATCCACTATTCACAGTTAGACTGGGATAAGTTAGGCATTAGCGTAAACGAAGATCATCTCTCAGGGTGGGGTGGGTGGTGTGTCTTTCAGTAAATTATCAGGGCAAAACTTGAAGAATGGAAGTAATAACACCACGGAACCGCCGTAGATTATGGGAGAATTCACTGATTTACTGAATGACATTCCTTCAATCATTGAATCAGCACGATCTATTGAACCACAACAGAATTACAACCTTGCCTCTAGTTCCAGTGAGGATGCCTCAGACTTTTTTGAGCATCAGGTGGTGAAAGATTGGAGCAGATAGCCTATGGTTAGAGCTGACAGGTGTTACGCTGCTGAGAAAGATATGAGAATGTAGGTATATCTATCTTTGTGTTTGAGTCTCTTCTATCTACTAAACTAAAGTAAAAGAAATAATTTTACTACTCATGAATATATATACTATTAAGAAACATTGTACAATTGATTGTAGTAAGTCACCTCGTTATTTACTACTTGACATCTCTAGTTTTAACAAACTTTTAACTTCTCATTTCACCTAGATTTAATAAATCACCACGAACAGGTAAGAGGTATGTAGTAACAAGTCTAGATATTCAAGGTCAATTATAATAATGATTGTTTTTAGTATCAAATGATGGCTACGAATTTATACAGAAACTATTAATCAAATATATTTGAAGCCTCCACTTGTAGTCTAAAGACTCGATTTCAACTTTAACTAACTGAAAGCTGTAACTATAAGCCATGTAACTAGTTTAGATTTTCTCTGGTTGTTTTAGCTAGTAAATTATATTAATAATTAGAATTCATGCTCACTTCTCACTTGTAGAAATTTGAGGAAAATGCATTGATCAGTGCCCACCTTTGAATTCCAAAACCAAAGCTTCAAATTATTGGCTTGACCTACTTTTGCTGTTGTTAAACATGTATTCATTTTGTAAATTTTCGATCTCGATCTATCTAACTCCCAAATTGAAAGCTTACAGTAGATACATGTTAGAATAAAAACTAAGAATCAGTAAATTTTGTTGTCTATGAGTGAGCCTTCATCAAAGTAGGTCCCTTGTAAAATACAGTATGCTTATATCACACTTGTTTTATTGATACAGGATGTTGATGTTTCTCCATCTGTGGAGCTGTGGTGTCAGTGTGGAAACTACCATGTCTGGGGATAGAGAGAGATGAATGTATGATGCACAAACCATGATAGCGGTATTCTGTTCCTCAGATAGGTCTCAAGTGTACTGCAGAAGTGGGGAGATTAAAGACCTTATAACTTGTCAAACCAGGTCCATTAATGCGCATTATAACTGCCTACACTACCATGGTAAGTTTTGTAACTATATGGACTTGTCTTGCAAACGTTTTCACTAGATGTTATAAATTTCAAGTGACCTTCAATAAGTTATCAATAGATCTAAAATTTCAATATTTTATTAGCACCCAAGTATCCAAATGGGTGAGCCTGAAACTATTGTAACAACTGAAAATATTGAGATGTACAACATGGTATGTAAAGACAGAGGATGTCATGCATCTACAGATCATTGGTATTTTGGACATACTCAGAAGGACTTACAAGAGCAGAGTGGAGACCTCTACCAACCTGTGTATACTTCATAGTGAGATCTACATATCTTAGGACCAAAGATGAGGAGGAATATCCAGATACGACACATACAGAGTTTGAGTTTACTGCAGTAGAGGAATCTTTTTAGTGAATAAGTTGAAATTATGTGATTGGCCACGACTTGGATGGATGTTTTTAATGAAGACTTTGTGTAGAGATGAAACTTTTTTGGCTTATAAAGATTATGTAATGAAATAATAAGGTTAAAGATAATGCAAAACAAAGTATTAAAAATTATCATGCAAAATATCAGTTGCATAATCATGAGTAAAACTGACTTGCAGAAACTATTAAATACATCTTAGCCCCGTTGCCACTTCTGCCCATATCTTGTCTGATAGATGGGTTTATGAAGTGTACTCAGATCTAGGCTCATCAATAGTTTCATTGTATCTATAGCAGTGATTTTCAAACTTTTTGAGTCGCAGCACATTTTTTGCATTTATAAAGCTCTGATGCACACTACGAAGAAAATTAGTGGCAGGTACTTGCTACTACTGACAGGTACTTTTGCACAGCTCGACTCAATTGAACAATTCCAATGGAAATAATATATTCCAATGGAAAGAGCTACTAGAAAAATTATATGCTCCACACAACTAAGTGAAAACAGGTGAGTCCACACCACAAACCACCAACCAGGAGCAGAAAGGACTTTATTAACCCTTTGCTAGACAAGTCTATTTTCAGAATTGAATTGGTGGGTAAATAGATTTACGAAAAAATATTTTGGGGAACTCAAAAACCCTTTGGTTTGTACAGTATGCGCTCCTACAACGTATATAATCTGTTCCAGGAATGTTTATGTTATAGGGAATTTACATTATAAGAACAGTAAAATACATGTAAATTGCCTAATCCGTTCCAAGATCTCTTCAAACCCTTTTGGATATACAAAAAGGAAAAACTAGACTTAACTTTTTTAAGTTGTAGTCTGTACGATACCTGCAGTTTTATTGGTTCGCATCGACAACTTTTCTCCTTTTTAAGATCAATTTCACTGGTTTTATGGACCATGTTTGCGGTAATCTTACAATAAATTGATGGAAAGCGAACATATCTAACGTTCATTTAAAAAATATTTGCACATTTTTTCTAGACAGCAAAATCTATTCTGCGAAGCCAAACTAATAATATACATATATATAATCTAATACATATATATTAGATACACATGTCGCTTTTTCTTTTGAAAGTCTGAAATAGATTAACATTAAAACCGAAATTAGAGAACTCACCTGATTTGAGACTTCATGTTATATGGAAAATTTTCACATAGTATGAAGCAAAAACTTTACATAAATTCTTATCGTTATCTGGAATTTACGTTATAAGAGGAGCTACTTTACTTTATCAACTAATCAAAAGTAACCAGTAGAAAATATTCTAGAAATTGATACTAATAATGACTAGATAATGTTGACTATACATAACTTTTTAGGGATGCAGTTGGTCTCACCTTATATTCGAACATATTCTTTTCAAAGATGCTAGTTATTTTTTTATCTTTAGTTATTATATTTGCTGGTTATTATCTAGGAACTAGCTGAATGCTAGGTGTTGCACAGGTGATAATATAATCACCCGTGCAATGAATTTGAGTAACTTACCTGGTAAGCCAGTAAAGGTAAGCTTACATTTACTAAAATACATGTAATTACAGTGTTTGCAGATGACTTAATAATCGCTTTACGGTCAGCAATGCTAGTTAAAAAATAGAGAAAGCATAATATTGTTATGCTTTATTATTTATCTTGAGGCGTTGACTTATGTTCTAAAAAAAAATCAACGAGATTGGCCAACCAGAAGCTGAGATATAGCCAGCCAAACACAGGTCTACCAAAAAACATAAGTGTTTTGGTAATCATCAATATATGACGTATGAAATCGACTTGTGTGTCATTGGTCAATTGAGCCAACAAATGCGCTCTCCTATAACAATCACGGCATTTTAATTGGTTTAATCCCTGGAGGTATAGAACAATCAAATTGGGCCTAACAATCATTGCTCTGAGAATTCCGAACCAGTCCCTCTGACATGCAGATTAGTTTTAGCATAAAATAATTACACGCATCTATTATTTCGCAACATTTCGCTATCTTGCTAGTTCAGCTCAGTTTTGTTGTTCTCCTACTTAGCTTCCCTATTCAGACTCATCTTTAGCGTTGTTCAGATTTTTTTAACTAATAGCAATGAACCAACCCAATAATTTTTTCAACTAACTTTTAGCTAATAAATGGGATCAATTACATCAATCTCGGTTATCATTTGGAATTTTCTACAAATTATATTAGTTACATCATTTATTTTATACGCAGTTATATTATTATTTTGTATAATTGCATTATGATTATTATACTAATCATAAAAAATAATCATAGAAAAGATAATAGATCGATAGAAAAATCAAATCAAAAGTTATCGTTTTCTTTTCTTACAGCAAGAGCAGCATGGTCATGTTATTCTTTTTAAAATTATGGCTGTAGTGAACTTACGGTCTGTTAATAGTGACGATAATCATGAAAATCAACTGAATGCTGCAGTAGATACACAGTAGAAAAATGATGAATGAACAAAAATTCACATTCTCATTTCTTATTTTAAACGAACTGCAATCGCGGATGTCGCATATAGACTATACACGCGCCGTTTGTTGAACAGAGGATCTTCGGAGCATATTTGTGGAACTCGAGTTAAAATTTGAAGCACAATAGTCAAAATCTGCTCTTCTGTTGCTCTAATGACCCCAAACATTTTTACTAGCTTACATAACTTACCTGGTAAGCCAGTAAAAGTAAGCTAACCTTTACTAAAACAAATGCAGTGTTTGCAGACTTAATAATCGCTTAACTGTCAACCAAGCTAGTTAATGACCCCAAACACTTTTGTTAGTCTGCCAACCAGCAGGTTCTGAGATGAAATCCTCTGCGATGTGGATTTTTTATTCCTAGATTATAATGCTATAGCTGGACATACACACGACACACAGACTTTATGAATTATATATATAGACTAGTTTCCTGTGTGGGTAGCAACTGAGAACTTCCCTGATACAAAGGATGGACTAAGTTTACTAGACAACCTAATTACTGTAGACTAACAGAATCCTAGTCTGATACTCATATGTTTACACAGAGGAAGCTAATGGGACAAATTTTAATTACCTTATTTGAGACATCTGAGACACCTATAGCAATATATAGGTAGCTGGACTTAAAATCTTATTTAAACAATTATGAACAAATACAAATTAAAATATATGCCAATAGAACTACGTAGTACTCAACTTTGATAGCAATAGCCTATGTAAATACGAGTGAGAGACAGGCAGTCTCACGGCTATGTACATCAATTTGGGCAAGTCTGGGTAAATATTTTTCTTCTGAGGGTTTTACCGCGACAAAGTTTTGTCAATTTTAAACTTGAAACACTCTGGCAGTCAGATCACCTCAAACATAAAAACAATAACAAATAATAGAAAGATACTTTCTGATAAAATCTACTAAAATTTTGAAGAGTTTTGTCTAGAAATTAGGGTGTGTCTGTGTGTGTCTGTGAAATTCCCTAAAAGTTCCAAATCAATCAACAAGAGTTGCCTTGAAATTTTCAATATTTAAACAGTTTTAAATAATTTAACCAAGTGAGTCTTCTTAAATTGTAGAGAAATTTTGTAACCCAACTTTGATTATGAAAAGAATAATTACATACAGGATGATAACAACTATAGACAACATCATAAAAGGACCATGACTCATACACAGGTCCTACACTTCCAGTGTATAATCTGTATATATCTGTATAATAACTCATCCACCAGACTAATAGAGGTATCCAATATTTGTACATTACCTCTGTGGGAGGTCTCTCAGCTGACAGTCCCCGAGTGTGAGACTCTCCAGTGTTGCTATTTCACCAATCACTGGAGGTAGTCCTGTACTGAAGTTGTTGCCATCAAGGTTCAACTCCTTCAGTCTTTTGAGAGAGCTGAGACTATAGAAATATAATAATAATACTTGAGTCTGTAATTTAATATACTTTACTAATACTAGGGCAGCTGGCCTCATGACCCCAGCATGCCAGTAAACATATAGTCCCAGAGTATGTCTAAGGAAGACAGATATTATGAGTTTATGGCTGTATGTAGACATGAATAATTGTATATTCGATGATAGACATAAAAGTGTGTAGTAGGAAGGCTTTTGATTTTACCCTAAAATATAACAACAGATACAGCTGTTAAGCTGATACAGCTGAAAAACCTGAAGAGAAGACAGCAGCAAGGAGAGGAAACCCGACACACAACCTTTGTTTCTAATCAGTGAATCTCTAACAAAATTGTTGTAGAACTATAACCTCACCATCACTAGACTACCTCCCACCTATTGGCATCGACACTCACATAGACAGTGAATAACACGCTATAGTACCAGCTAACCAGAGACCTCTGCACCTAATGACAAACACAACTGAAGTGAAGACTATCCATATATAAGAAGATTTGGACTCATATTAATACTGAAGGTAGATAGCTCATTTAGAATAAAATACGCTACAACGCAGCTCAGCATCTGTTGATGCATGAACGTGACTTTGAAGGAACCGCTCATTAAACTGAACCAACCTTATTTTATACAGATAGACTTACACAAAATGTTTAGTACATTTTATTAGAAAGTATCAGTATTATTCTATCATTTGCGTGTGTTGTTGATGTTTGAGGTGATCTGACTGCCAGTTGCAAGATTAAAATCAACAAAACTTGATCGCGGTTAAAACACTTAATTTTAAGTGAGTACAGAGCTCGTGACATATAAAGCGTCGTATGGGAAAGCGTCAACAAGTGATAAATATACTGTCTTTTCTTTAGCCAATCATCAGCACGAATTTTTTATTTAGGTCGTAATAATTGTTATCGCTAACAATCTAGTTGTCTGTGATATCGAAGTTTTTCATCGTTAGAGAATTCACCATCCGCAGTTAGACTTGGATAATTTAGGCATCAGCGTAAGCAAAGGTGATTTCTCCGGATGGGGTGGTGTGCGTTTTAGTAAATTATCAGGGCAAAATTTGAGAAATGGAAGCAATAACACTACGGAACGGTGGTAGATAATGGGAGAATTCACTGATTTACTGAATGACAATTTGCTTCAATCCAAATCTCCTTCAATCATTGAATCAGCACGATCTATTTAATAACAACAGAATTACAACCTGGCCTCTAGTTCCAGTGAAGATGCCTCAGACTATTTTGAGCATCAGGTGGTGAAAGATTGGGGAAGACAGACTATGGTTAGAGCTAACAGGCGTTATGCTGCTGAGGAAGATATGAGAATGTAGGTATATCTATCTTTGTGTTTGAGTCTCTTCTATCTACTAAACTAAAGTAAAAGGAATAATTTTACTACTCATGAATACATATACTAACAAGAAACATCGTACAATTGATTGTAGTAAGTCAACTCATTATTTACTACCCAACATCTCTAGTTTTAACAAACTTTTAATTTCTCATTACACCTAGCTATAATAAATCACCATGAACAGGTAAGAGGGATGTAGTAACAAGATGTCTAGATATTCAAGGTCAATAATAATAATAATTGTTTTTAGTATCAAATGATGTGTACGATTTTATACAGAAAATATTAATCAAATAACTTTGGAGCCTCCACTTGCGGTCTAAAGACTCCATTTCAACTTTAACTAGCTGAAAGCTGTAACTATAAGCTATGTAACTAGTTTAGATTTTCTCTGGTTGTTTTAGCTAGTAAATTATATTAATTAGTAGAGTTCATGCTCACTTCTCACTTGTAGAGATTTGAGGAAAATGTATTGATCAATGCTCACCTTTGAATCCCACAATCATAGCTTCAAATTATTGGCTTGACCTACTTATGCTGTTGTTAAACATATGTTCATTTTGTAATTGTCCACTCTCGATCTATCTAACTCCCGAATTGAAAGCTTACAGTAGATACATGTTAGAATAAAAACTAAGAATCAGTAGATTCAGTTTTCTATAAGTGAGCCTTCATCAAAGTAGGTCCCTTGTAAAATACAGCATGCTTATATCACACTTGTTTTATTGATACAGGATGTTTATGTTTCTCCATCTGTGGAGCTGTGGTGTCAGTGTGGAAACTACTATGCATGGGGATAGAGAGAGATGAATGTATGATGCACAAACCATGATAGCGGCATTCTGTTCCTCAGATAGGTCTCAAGTGTGCTGCAGAAGTGGAGAGATTAAAGACCTTATAACTTGTAAAACCAGGTCCATTGAGAGTGGCCCATTATAACTACCGACACTACCATGGTAAGTTTTGTAACTATATGGATTTGTGTTGCAAATGTTTTCACTAGATGTTATAGATTCTAAGCGATATTCAAAAAGTTATCAATGGATCCTAAAAGTTTAATATTTTGTTAGCACCCAAGTATCCAGATGCGTGAGCCTGAAACTATCGGATCGACTGAAGAAAATAAGATGTTCAACATGGTATGTAAAGACAGAGGAAGTCATGCATCTACAGATCTTTTGGACATACCCAGAGGGACTTACAAGAGCAGAGTGGTGACCACTACCAACCTGCATATACAACATAGTGAGAGCTACATATCTTAGGATCAAAGATGAGGAGGAATATCTAGATACAACACATACAGTGTTTGAGTTTACTGCAGTAGAGGAATTTTTTTTAGTGAATAAGTTGAAATTATGTGAGTGGTCACGACTTGGATGGATGTTTTTAATAAAGACTTTCTGCTGAGATGAAACTTTTTGGCATATAAAGATGATGTAATGAAATAATAAGGTTAAAAATAATGCAAAACATAGTCTTAAAAATTATCATGCAAAATATCAGTCACATAATCATGAATGAAAAACGACTCGCAGGAAATATTGAATACAACTCAGCCCCGTTGCCACAAAACTTGTCTGATAGATCGGTTTATGAAGTGTAATCAAATCTAGGCTCATTGATAGTCTCATTGTATCTCTACCAGCGATTTTCAGCCTCTTTGACCCGTAGGACATTTTCGCATTTACAAAGTTCTGATGCACACTACAAAGAAAATTAGTGGCAGGTACTTGCTACTACTGACAGGTACTTTTGCATAGCTCGACTCAATTCCAATGGGAATAATATTAAAAGCTACTTGAAAAATTATATGCTCCACACTACTAAGTGAAAACAGGGAAGTCCACACCACAAACCACCAACCAGGTGCAGGAAGGACTTTATTAACCCTTTGCTAGACAAGTTTATTTTCAGAATTCAATTAGTGGGTAAATTTATTTACAAAAAATTGACGTTATATTTTGGTGAACTCAAAAACCATTTGGTTTGTACAGTATGCGCTCCTACAACGTATATAATCCGTTCCAGGAATGTTTATGTTATAGGGAATTTACATTATAAGAACAGTAAAATACATGTAAATTGCCTAATCCGTTCCAAGATCTTTTCAAACCCTTTTCGATATACAAAAAAGAAAAACTAGACTTAACTCTTTTAATTTGTAGTCTGTACGATACCTGCAGTTTTATTGGTTCACATCAACAACATTTCTCCTTTTTAAGATCAATTTCACTGGTTTTATAGACCGGTAGATTGCGGTAATCTTACAATAAATTGATGGAAAATGAACATCTCAAACATTCATTTACAAATATTTACACATTTTTTCTAGACAGTAAAATCTATTCTGCGAAGCCAAACTAATAATAAATATTTTATACGTCTACAATAGAGCAAGACAACCAAATATTTTTACTACAAAAACGGTAATACCTGTTCATCATCTATCTGCATCTAGGGGTCAAGGTTAAAATAAAAGATAACTCTCGACAATACTCCAATTCGAGACATTCAGATCGGTGGATCGATGCTGTAATACCTGCACCGATCGATCGCATATGGAGGAACAATTGAACAATTATATGAACAATTGCACAGCTACCTATTGTCTGTTTTGTCGACACATTTGACGATCTATCACGACAAGCTAAAATCTCATGAAAGTTGTATATAGTAAGAAGTATGGAAATAGTTGTAAGTATATACATATATAGTGGATACACATGTCGTTGTTTCTTTTGAATGTCTGAAATAGATTAACATTAAAACCGAAATTAGAGAACTCCCCTGATTTGACACTTTATGTTATATGAACAATTTTTACGTAGTATGAAGCAAAAACTTTCCATAAATTCTTATCGTTATCTGGAATTTACGTTACAAGAGCATCTACTGTACTTTATTAACGAATCAAAAGTAACCAGTAGAAAATCTTCTAGAAATTGATACTAATAATGACTAGATAACTTTGACTATACATAACTCTTTAGGGATGCAGTTGGTCTCACCTTATATTCAAACATATTCTTTTCAAAGATGCAGCTTACTAGTTTTTATCTAGGAACTAACTGAATGCTAGGTGTTGCACGGGTAATAATATAATTACCCGTGCAATGAATTTGAGTAAATTACCTGGTAAGTCAGTAAAGGTTAGCTTACCATTACTATAACAATTGCAGCGTTTGCAGACGGATTAATAATCACTAAACTGTCAACTGTGCTAGTTATTGACTCCAAGCACTTTTACTAGTCTGCCAACTGGCAGGTTCCGAGATGAAATCCTCTGCGATGCGGATTTTTTATTCCTAGATTATAATGGACATACACAAGACACACAGACTTTATGAATTATATATATAGACTAGTTTCCTGTGTGGGTAGCAACTGAGAACTTCACTGATACAAAGGATGGACTAAGTTTACTAGACAACCTAATTACTGTAGACTGACTGAATCCTGGTCTAATACTCATATGTTTACACAGAGGAAACTAATAGGACAAATTTTAATTACCTTATTTGAGACATTTGAGACACCTATAGCAATATACATGTATATATAGCTGGACTTATAATCTTATTCAAACAACTATGAACAAATGCAAATTAAAATATATGCCAATAGAACCACGCAGTACTCGACTTTGATAGCAATAGCCGACCGTACGTCTGATTTAGTCTGATTTAGCCGATGTGAATATGAGTGAGAGACAGGCAGTCTCACGGCTATGTACATCATTTTGGGCAAGTCCGGGCACATCTTTTACCTCTGAGTGTTTTAACAGTGATAAAGTTTTGTTGATTTTAATCTTGAAACATCTTAGCAGTCAGATCACCTCAAACATTAAAAATAATCACAAATAATAGAATAATACCTGTACTTTCTGATAAAATTTACTAAAATGTTATGCAAGTGCATCTTTAAAGCTAAAATTTGTGGATTTTACTTTGAACAGTTTTTGGTAATCTGTTGCCAAGGAGTTTCCCCATTCTTGCCAACAAAGCCATTTTGACATTGCTTCTGTTTACAACCACATATCTGTTTGAGTTGAGCTTCCCAAGCTTTACAGCAATAAAAACTAAAAACAGAGATTGAGAACTGTTAAGGAAGGGCTTTGTGTGTGTCTTTCTACCATTCCTGCAAGGATATCCATGTTTTCATTCGGGTCCATGTTTCCCACTAAGTGAGTGTAAAAAGGCATTAAAAACTTAACTGTATGTATTACAGTGTTAGAGTGTCATTCTGTGTCATTCTGCTTGGTAGTGTGACTCAGAACTTTGTGAATGTGAAAAATGTGCTGCGGCTCAAAAAAGGTTGAAAATCACTGGTATAGATATGATGAGCCTACATGCTGATGTTTGTCAGCAATATTTATAATTAACCAATGAAATTACCCGTACATTAAACATATCATAAAAACCCTTAAAAGGTCCAAAACAAGCAAGAATTGCTCGCACATTCATGGAAAACATGGGAGCATGGTAACCAATGAAATTATTCGTATATTAAACATATCATACAAATAAAATCCTTAGAAGCTCCAAAGGTAGACAAGGTTTGAGATTCTACATTCTACATGCTAGCAGAATTCTCTTTTAACTAACAATTCACATCTTGTGTGTGAAATTCCCTAAAAGTTCCCAATCAATCAACAAGAGTTGCCTTGAAATTTTCAATATTTAAACAGTTTTAAACAATTTAACCAAGTGAGTCTTCTTATATTTTAGAGATACAGTGAAACTCAGATAAATCGAACAGTTTTTTGCCAAACGGCTACCGAGACGGTTGTTACTATCGCTTTAGAATATCACTTTATTCCAAGCCATAGAGATAAACATCGACTTTTAGTAGTTCTTAGGCCTCGTTATTACCAACATCGGCAAATATTTTCATTAACAACTTTTCTAAAGGTTTGCAAAAATCAAATTTTACAAAACATCCGCTTAGCGATAAGCCCTCCGAAAGCAAGAAAAGCGAGGTAAAATTTGGATAACTTTAAAGTAATATCGGCAAAATTGATAATGTTTTTTTAATAATAAAGCAGTTTTGTAATAACTGACTTACTGCAAAATTGATCTTGGTTAAAACGCTCGGTAGAAAAATACGTATGTATTTTTTCTGAGCGTTTTAACCGCGATCACGTTTTGCCAATTTTAATCTGAGAATGTCCTGGCAGTCACATCACCTGAAACAACAAACAAATCTCAAGTGATAGAAAAAATATCTATACTTTCTGATTAAAAATATTTAAAACTTCACACGAAAGACCTCTTAAATTGCAACAAGCAATCTATGCTTTTGATTTATATATAGTTTGTATATGTACATGTATCTACTGATAAATACGTGCACTTATGACTGTTCTGATAACTTGAACGCTCTAATAACTCGAACACTTTTGCTCGGTCCCTTGAAGTTTGAGTTATCCGTGTTTCACTGTATTTTGTAACCCAGTTTTGGTTATGAAAAAGAATAATCACATACAGGATGATAACAACTATAGAAAACATCATGAAAGGGCCATGATCATACACAGGTCCTACACTTCCAATGTATAATCTGTATATATCTGTATAATAACTCATCCACCAGACTAATAGAGGTATCCAATATTTGTACATTACCTCTGTGGGAGGTCTGTCAGCTGACAGTATCCGAGTGAGAGACTCTCCAGTGTTCCTATTTCACTAATCACTGGAGGGAGTCCTGCACTGAAGTTGTTGCAATAAAGGTTTAACTCCTTCAGTCTCTTGAGGGACTTGAGACTATAGAAATATAATAATAATACTTGAGTCTGTAATTTAATATATTTTACTAATACTAGAACAGCTGACCCCGTGACCCCAGCATGCTAGTAAACATATAGTTCCAGAGCATGTCTAAGGAAGACAGACATAATGACTGAGTCTATGGCTGCATGTAGACATGAATAATTGCATATTCAATGATAGACATAAAAGTGTGTAGCAGGAAGGCTCTTGATTTCACCCTAAAATATAACAACAGATACAGTTGTTAAGCTGATACAGCTTAACAACTTGAAGAGAAGACAGCAGCAAGCAGAGGAAACCTGACACACAACCTTTGCTTGTAATCAGTGAATCTCTAACAAAAGTTGAGGTGGAATAACTCGTAAATCATGTTCCCATATAATAATGTACCTGTACAATCATATACACTGGTAACAGTCAAGTCAAGTATTTTCTCTATAACACCAAGCTGACATGTCATTATTCAACCATCAGAGTTATCTACCCTTTGAAGGAAAACCATCCAGTCACTACAGATAGTAAGTTATGGTGTAGAGACAGTATTTAAACATGAACTGGTATCTAAAGCTGTCCACTAGCGGTTAATAAGGTCAATTTTACCCTGAAACTAGATTAGTCAATCATTCAGAGTAATTTTAGATTACAGCTGATGAGAAACTTTCCATATAATCAATTGAACCTCAAATTACATGAGTTTAATTATTAAAATATTACTGTACAAGGTAGAAGAAAGATCATCAAATCTCTGCTATTACTAACAACTACTGATATCCTCATTTTAAACAGTGTTAAAATATTTACTTACAAGTTTTGATATAAAACTTATTTTATTAGCTGGAGTTCACAGTATAATTATAAGTATTCAGTGTATGGCAACCTTACTAAGTCTCCAACTGCATGTCAATAAACAGACTATAAGACAGTCTACATGTAGCTTTAGTCATATATAAGTTTAGTATTTTAACTCCGTTTTACAAATTATAATACAAGACACCCTGAAAGGACTGAGGGGTGAGAGGAGCGAAGGAAGGACAGATTAAGGGCACCTTAAAATTCCCAATGCATACTCTAGAAGTACCTGTGACAGACTGTCTAATAATATGTATCATGGAACCAGTATTTGTATAGTCCTACAAGTATCCATAAATTTGGAGTTATCTTCTACATGCTGATTTCAACAACGCGTGACAGACACGGTAATTACTATATTGAAGTACTGCGAATGAATACACTGAGAAATCTTTAGCATACGCCATATGAGCTTGTCATCAAGGTAAACGTTTGGCTATCGGAGCCTTAAAAAGTATTCATAAAGATATCAGGCTACGGTTTTGCAGACACATCACCTACTATGCACTTATCGAATGTCAAAGACTCAAACCATCTCAGTTATCACTGACCATTGTGTAGACAAATTGAGACAAAAGCTATCTTACTTTTAAAGTTGGAACTCAAATGCCTTTTGTGTACCGAGTTGGTTCCTCCTACACATAGGGAATTTTAAAGACTGGTTCACACTATATCGTTATATCTTGGCGTTGATGCCACAATACTTTGGTGATCATCGATGATAACGATGTTCACACTATCACAACCCATCCGCGTTTATATCAGCAAATACTCCGTGATGTAGTGTTCTCATTTTTCTCTTTAACGTTGTGTTCTAACTTTTCATTTCAATTTTTCGCGAAAAACTTCTTTGTTTTTGCGTGAAATCAAATACTAGTTTCTAGTCTATCATAAACGGAAATAAATAAATCACGCTACCAGACTCCGACTGCCAATTACTATCGCCAAAATGGTTGACATAAAAAGGCGGTCGTCGATGCCCGGCGAAATATTGGGAAAGTTTGTAAACACATATCCAATGATATGTGTTTACACATGATGAGTACACGTGTCTACCCTGATGAGTACACGTAGGAATCGGTGTCGAGTTGGCATGGTCAGACGACTCCTCCCTCTTCTCTTTGATCTCTCCATCATAGTCATCATTTAGAGTGCTTTAAGGTTGGTTCACATCATATCGCACTATTACAACATTTTCCTTTGGCCGTTCATCGTCAATTATGTGAATTGTAAACCGATGGCATTGATGAATCAATGCGAATAAGCCGGGAAAGTTTGCTACTGTCAAACACTCCCGACGTATTCGCGTTGCTTCGTGACGGGTATAAAACATGTAAATGAAAAATGGAACTTTTTAAATAAAATTCTGAAACAAGATTTTACAAATTCCAATCTGGGTCCTACAACCATATATGTAGAGAATACCAGAATTAAAGATCCTTTAGAGATTTCTCAATGTATTAACAACCATTTTGTCAACCTTAGATTAGATCTTGCAGCAAAACTTCCTAAATCTGATGAACCTTATGAATCCTTTTTACAACTACTAATATCTAATATTAAATTTAAATTTGAGCAGGTCTTAGAGGATGATGTAATAAAAGTGGTAAATCAGTTAAACAAGTAAATACGTACATATATGGAAGACTTAAACATGCTGGTTGATAACCAGTATGTATTTCATGAAAAGCGCAGCACCACAGGAGCTATTAGTGTAATGCTTGAAAAACTATACGTCACTTTCGATAATGGCACAATTAAACATGGCGAGTTTTTTATATTTTTTAAAAGCCTTCGATACATACCTTTAGAAACATATCATTTCAAAGTCATATTACAAAGTTACCCAGTAAATTACATCGTGTACTTTTGATGATGTGCCATGCGAGAACATACTTTGATACTAAAATATAGATTGACCTGTATTATACATTTCTACCCTCACCTGATTTATGGAAGAGTTTTAGGGCAATATTGGCTCAGAGTTGGAAAATACTTTGATATTACAGAATAAAGCTGTAAGAACTCTTTTAAAAATTCAACCAAAAGCATCAGTAACTAATAGCTTTTTTCATTTTATTAACTTCTTGTAATGTCTTTCTAAACGTCTTCCGGTGCTCACTCATCTGTATGCCAAAACTGTATCTGTTTTTCTGCAAACTGCTAGCAGGGTTGTTCTGATGATATTCTCAAACTATCGGATAGTCCCGTTTGCTTTGTTTGCATTTTTATTATTTTCTATGCGTCACCCATAAATTACATGTACATGCAATAAAACATTGTGCACACATTCATGCACACATTCATGCACACACACACACACACACACACATGCACACACACACACATGCACACACACACACATGCACACAGACACCCTTGATTGTTAACTGGATGCTATGCACACTTTGTGAAATGTCCAAACAGTGTCCTTACAGGAATAATGTGTCTCTGCATGATTTTTCGTGCATCTTTAAAATATTTTAGTTTTACGCACAAACTTTTTGCATTTTTTGTGATATGTGTGCTGCTGGTTAGATGATTACTTGATTTATTGTATGCATATAAAATTCTTCTGTGTTTCAAGCTTTGTATAAACAACTCAAATCCCCAACACCTGTCAGTCTTAAAGACATAGCTTTTGTTTAAGCTATCTGAGTTTGTACTGTGTTTTATGTTTTTATATCATGTTGACATATAGAAGTTGACTTTTATACACTAGCAACATTAATTGATATTCAGATGCATGATATTTTTATGTTTTGACAAGATGGCCGCCCCAAAGGCGAGCATTGGAAAAGATGAGGAAAGATCGGAAGGAACTGGTCAAATCTTGGAGGACACTGATAATGATGAAGCTAGGACTAATTTGGTTTTGTTGTTATCAGAAGATCTTTCTGATAGATTTGATGTTTCTAGTGAACATGATGAGATATATAAACATTCTGATCCAATGTAGCAGTAGATGAGGAATATCAGCAGTTATTAAAGTTACCATAAAGCTGTTGAGACTTTTCAGGAGCACTTACAGTACATGTATTTATGTGGAATTCTGTTTAGTAATCTAAACTTTATAAAGAATTCAAAAGTGCCTCACAGAGAGAGATGGCTATGTGAGCCTGACTGAATTACAAGAGAAAGGTAATGGAGTAAGAAGATGGTGGATAAGAAGGTACAGAGGCTAAAAACTAGCAACTCTTCTCTACTACAGAATTGGTCTCAACACTTCTTACAGAGCTTCCTAGTGTTTGTAATGATGTCACTGTAATTGATACAGTTTGTTGAACCATTGTTGGCATCTATAGACCACAAATACCATAGTCAGGGAGGTACATCAGAATGTATAACACTATTTTATAGAGAAATTGTTTAAAAAGGAGAATATTTAGAACCACAAACATCTGCTTCTGAAGAATCCAAGTACTACAAAGTACTATCTAAGACCTTAGTCTACTTTGATGTATCGACAGATGATGAATTCTCAGAAAGAAAATGATGCAGAACATGATGACTCACTGACTCATAACAATGTGAGGTATGTGGTAATTACATGGAAAATTCTAACCTCTTGTTTAAGCTATCTGAGTTTGTACTGTGTTTTATGTTTTTTATATCATGTTCACATAAAGAAGTTGACTTTTATACACTATCAACATTAATTGATATTCAGATGCATAATATTTTTATGTTCTAACAAGATGGCTGTCCAAAGGGTGAGCATTGGAGAAGGTTGGGAAAGATCAGAAGGAACAATCTACAGGAAGAGTACAATCTTGGAGGACACTAATAATGATGAAGCTAGGACTAATTTGGTTTTGTTGTTATCATTAGAACTTTCTGATAGATTTGATGTTTCTAGTGAACATAATGAGATATATAAACAAATTAAATACCAAGTTACAAAGAAGATAAAGGATGATGTACGAATGTGACAAACAGTGAAGGTATTTGTTACTAGGCTCAGTGCTAGAAAACTGAAAAGTTTACAGCTGATAGAGAAAATGAGTTTACACAAGGGTTTTTGACACTTGGAAGGAAATTAATAACAAGATTAACCTTATCGCAAGTCTGAGAGCTACAGACAATAAATGATAGAAGACAACTCCTAGAGTCCATCAGGACCGTGAAAGTATCTAAGAGGGAGTTAGAACTCTGTGATTCCTTAGTTGACAGAGCAAGGCTGGAAAAGAACAAATACTTCAACATTTTGATCCAACGTAGCAATACATGAGAAATATCAGCAGTTATTAAAAGTTACAATAAAGTTGTTGAGCCTTTTCAGGAGCACTTACAGTACATGTGTTTATGTGAAATTCTGTTTAGTAATCTAAACTCTATAAAGAATTCAAAAGTACCTCAGAGGAAGATGGCTGTGTGAGCCTTACTGAATTACACGAGAAAGGTAATGGAGTAAGAAGATGGTGGATAAGAAGGTACAGAGGCTAAAAACTAGCAACTCTTCTCTACTACAGAATTGGTCTCAACACTTCTTACAAAGCTTCCTAGTGTTTGTAATGATGTCACTGTAATTGATACAGTTTGTTGAACAATTGTTGGCATCTACAGACCACATATACCATAGTCAGGGAGGTACATCAGAATGTATAACACTATTTTATAGAGAAATTGTTTAAAAAGGAGAATGTTTAGAACCACAAACATCTGCTTCTGAAGAATCCAAGTACTACAAAGTACCAGCCACTGGCTGACAGAAAGACATATAAATGTTGCTCACAGCTGCCTCTGGTAAGATTTTACTATCATGACAACTGCAGTGTAAGCAGAACTAGACTGAGTACCAACCCTGTAGGATATTGGCTAATTTACTAACAACAAATTAAACATGATAATGCTAAATATTTGTGTAAAGTGATCGTCTACAGTACAGAACACCTACACTAGGCAGTAGAGCATCTATCACTAGGTGTCTAACCACAGAATACTAATGATACATGCATGCTAGTGTAAACACACCTTTACGCTGAAGTAGATTAATAGAATGACTCAGAAGAGAAGATAACTCCATATATGATAACCATACCTTAGGACCTAAGGTACCTAAGGCCCTCTACCTAGGGCCTAGGTAAAGGGACCACCATGTTGGCTACAATAAGAAGAGAAGAGCAGACGTACATATTGCTGAGCAAAGGAGATCTGAGGACCAGTGGAGAAAGAATGATTATAAATTATAATACAAACATTAAATATAACGGCTGCATGCAGGAAGAAAAAGGACCTAATAAAGAACCTTATCCTATATAAACAGTGTTAGTTTTCTCTCTGTAGAATAGTCACTATAAGTAGAAGATGGTGGAAATACTTTATGGCTATAAAATGCTTGATTTAAGAACTTTTTGTGAAATCTTCTGTGCTTTCTGTATAAAAGCAGTCTATGATAGCCTGATAGCCTAACCTTAAATTCTAACAAAACGCTTTGTGGAATTTTACATGAATAAACATTGTTTACGTTATCATAACGTTGTTAGAAAACATTGTTATTGAATGTTCCAGCAATGTTGCTTTGGACTGTTTGAGCATAAACGTCCATATGACATTGGCTTGCAACTTAACATTATGGTGTGTCAGAAGATTATTTATAGACACCTTTTTAATGTTCCAGCAAAATGGACAATGCAATGCTGGAACATACAGCAAGTACTTCAACAGCATTTCATTTGCAGTATTTGCAACAGCATTTCATTTCACTCCCGTTTCGCAGAATTCTCTAACTTTCTATAATATGGTATGATGGTAGTATGGATGATGGTATTTATATAATTATGACTCATGGTCTGTGACATCACAAGATTGGATAATTTAGTTAATGATTCAGCACTTGGCTCTGATATTCACTAATCCACTAGACTAATACAACTAGTAGAGGTATCCAATATTTGTATAATTAGTAAATGATTAGGGAGACTCTAGTTAATATGCTGTCAATATTTCAGTCTTATTAATTTAATTAATCACAAATATAATCAGTTAAACTCCTTCAACCTACAGTCAAGTTAAACAGTAGATACAGACTCAGTATGTACACAGTACACTGTATATTATACACTACCTCTGTGGGAGGTCTCTCAGCTGACATTCATAGAGTAAGAGACTCTCCAGTGTCTCTAACTCAGCAATCACTGGAGGGAGTCCAGCACTGAAATCACTTGACCAAATCTTCAACACCTCCAGTCCGGTGAGAGAGCTGAGACTATAGAAATATAACAATAATACTTTAGTCTGTAGTTTAATATATTTTACTAATACTCGGGCAGCTGCACATGCACTACTGCAGATGACCCTTTGACCCCAGCATGTCAATATAGACATAATAGTTTTAGAGTATGTCAAAGGAGGACAGACATTACAAGTTACATTACTATAGATTAGTGCTGGGCACGGGTAGTAATACTCGTTGAACTCGCGGGTTTATCTTCTCTCGAGTATCGGGTAATAGAGATTTCGGGTACTCCGGTCCTTCGGGTTCGGGTTTTGACTTTCAAGTTCGGGTTTTGGTACACGGATCCGTCGGGTAGTGTTAACAAAAACTCGGTCTATTGCACCCTCCGCTCTTAGTCTGGGACCACAGGGCATTTCTGTGTCATTTTTGCTAAGGAGGCATGACAATGGGGTTTAACTAGTCTTTAATTTAATGGATAGAATAAGATATATATCATACCTTATTTACTATGCCTACTAGAAATATTGTAGTCAAGCAGTGATTACTTGTCATTAAAAGGTGAGAAGAAATACATCAAATTTTATTTGCGCAATTAGCCAAATCGGCTTCGTAAACAAATCTATGCCATTTTTAATACGGCGCGTGTTCGCTATCACCGATAACACATAGGTCCTTAGTCTGTTTCCGCTATCGCCTTGTTAGAAACAGCTATCAGCGTTGATAGTATCAGTGAAAATTTAATAACTCTGTTTAAATTGATTACCACAGCTAGCTATTATGGATTACATAATTCATTATAACCAAGTTTTATTAAGCCAATAAGCCTTACTAACGGAAAAAGCCGATAATGTAAAGTTTTTTATGATATTTGGAGCACCATCTACAAAAGGTCAGAGAGGTACATAGAACATGCTTAAGTATTAAGCTGCCATAAACCCTATCTTCTGCCACCTGTTGACACGAAAATTCCCTGTAGCCCCAGACTATCTTGACTGTTTAACAATCCACCTGTTAACGCCGCGAGTACGAATGTCAGTCAATGAAAACTGAAAAATGATAAATAAATAGAAAAGGAATATAATTGCTTTGTAAATTTGAAGATATATCTGTTTAGAAAATTTTAACATAAAATCCATATCAACAAACCCGATACCCGAAAAACCCCTAGGCAAATAAATACCCGAGCCTAGCACTACTAGCTACCCGATACTCGAAAAACCCGAACAGAAGGGGGCGGGTCTAAACCCGTTGACCAAGAAGTACTCGTGCCCAGCACTACTATAGATACTTTTAGATGTTTCATGTTGACCCCTGAAGGTTAGATACAGGAATCTGAAAACATACTTATTGATTAACAGAGACTTGGAGAAAGCAATAAAACAAAAAAATAGACAATTTTAATAAATTCATAGTATTTTGTGTTTCACTTGTTTTAGTTTTATTCATACTAAACAAGATGTTATCAGTACACAGTGATAGCAGCATTATTTGCTGCCATAAGTTACTCTAAACACAGATGAGACCTCATATTTATACCTGACACACTCTCTCTACTTACTAGTTTAATAGAAATAAAAGTATTGCTGTAAGATATTTTAAGTTCTGAATGTAAAGGGAACAGCTAAATAATATTATATTTCTAACAATTATTATAGTCTGTTTACTTTAGTCATACTTAGCAATCACCTTTATATCTATGAAAAACTCATGCTAAAACTAGGATTGAACACGGGTGCTTCTTCCCATCCTCACACTACCTAGCACAGGGAATCACAAGCTACAGTAACTGATACTTATTAATAATTCCTGTTTGTCATTGTCTGTGTGTCAGCTAATCTGTGTAAACACGAGGCATTTCCACAATTTATTGGCCGATTTCGTCAAACTTTACTAGATTATGCTCCATGCCTACCACCAGATCACCAAAATATTTGGTTTTAAAACTCCGTCTGATTCCTGAGAACCAGCCCCTTAAATACTCTGATTAGAGACTCAAGAATACATATTTACATGTATTAAGTACAACTCTATGGATATGTTCATGGATTGTTGTCATGAAAGTAGCGTAGTGATTTGTATTAAAAATCTACACGTATGCTGCGTGCCATCTGCTTAACAATGAAAGGAATCTCTGGCAACACCAGGTTTAATGCTAGCCATTATCATAAAGTATACATTGCTACTGAATCCTGGCTATAGTCTGGTTCCTTCTATGAATTCGAGATTGAATGCTAATGTGTTAGAGTAAAACTACATCATAGACATATACACATATATTTAATATAATAAGAGTTATCTCCTCTTGTACATTTATACTGGCACATCTAGATGAGTAAATGTCCCAGTTTACATCGTCTCTCTGTAAACTCAGTACACTAACAACACAGGGTAACATCTATGTTAGTGTTTATTATATCTTAGGATATGTAGGAAGAGAAGTGAACTTTTTATAGTTCCATCTGGTACTACATCTACTATGATTATGGATCTACTAGTTCTATAGTCTATCATTACTATTACTAGAAATTCCCCTGTCATACAGCCCATCACCAAAAGGATAATGGAAAAAAGAAAGGGTACTGCTGGTTGCTGAAAAAGTAGTTACAAAAGGTCAGAATTCTACAAAAGTAGAATTCTTTAGTTAGATGTTTTAGGCTTCGCCTACAACATCTACTAAAGATTTCTCTGAATCAGATGAGTTGTTGTTATTATTTTGAGTAGCGTGTTGTTGAACATTAGCATTTGATGTCAATGGTTGCCGTGAGGACCTTTTATTTCTCATCCTCCGTAATAATTGTGAGAAACGTGGACGGCCACTGCGATGACATGGTGTTCTGGGAGGTTATATGTCCATGGTAGTTGTCAAGTTGTTTTGAAATGAAATTCAAATGGTCAATTATGCAAAACAAAAGGTTGTATAAAAATCAGACCTCATCTACTACTATCTCAAACCTATGTTTTACAACAATAAAATAAATATTAATTCAAGCTGTAGGCCTAACCTACTGTACGTAATTTAACTAACAACAGCAATAAGTTGGTTGTGTTGAATGTGGAATGGTTTTGACAGCAATATGTAACAGAAAGCAAGCATTAGCATTAACGTGTCTGGAAGTTTTCTGCAAACTTGAGTAAAATAAGAAAATATTCTTGTCACAAAGGGGCATTGTAGTTCGGCCCTAGCTTGTAAATAAGATGTAAAGAAATCTGGCTAATGTTCTAGATAATTTAATGAAACCTTCGGTAATTGGACAAAAACATAGGCTGATAAACTGTGTACCACATTTTCGTGCCTGTAAATCGGTCACAAATATATTCATAAAACCCCAATCTGTTATGTTATCTGCTGCTGTACATATCATAATAATTTGTGATGTCAGCTAACCTTAACAAAAGATATTCCAATATGTAACATGATTTCTTTATAGAATAACTAAAAGAACTTTACAGATTTCAAAGTAATATAGCAATTCAACCGTGTTTATTCATTATCAGCCTTTATGTGACATTGAAGGAATTTCTAGAGACACTCACTGTCTTTGAAAATAGAGAATTAGGTCAAGGTAAGTCCAATACAGGTAGGTCATATACATACACCTGCTGTGCAGGTGGTATATCACATATAAGATGATATGAAGTAGCAACACTTAGCCTCAGCACCAACAAATGTACCAACAATAGACATACCATTCCAATTGGGAGGAGTTCACATTCCTGAGCGCTAGCTGTTTCAGACTTGGAGTCATCAGAGCAGGAATGACTCCATTCATGATGCTTATGTGGGTGATATGGTGGTCACCCACATCCTCCAGTATCTTTCTCTCATCATACATAGAAGAGTATGTAAGAAAAGGAGGAATTCTCTCAATCTCAGGCTGGCCAGAATGTCTGTACCAGACCTGAATGTTCTGCCCTGTAATGTAAGTCATTTACTACATACAAAGTCCTGTTGTACCGTGTTCAGGTAGAACAACCTGTGAATACCATGTTGTTAAGTAGAGTCTTTCATGTAAAATCACTGAATTTCAGGTCATTTGAAACATCGGTTCACTTGTAACAGGCTAAAGTATATGACCATATTAGGTCATGACTCAACAAACAGTCTGAACCAGTCATTTGCTGTACATAAAGAATTACATGTTGTTGTTTAGAGCAGCTGACCAGTGAACTGACAACATATAAATCATATATAAAGAATAATCATGTAAAAATAGAGAGATGAATTCCTCAGTTATCCTATTGAAGAAATCTAAATCAAAGTATATAAAACAAAGTAGATAAAGGACCTTCACTTGCATTTCTTTTCATCCTTTCTCATAATATCATTCTGCTAAAATATTTCACTGTGTCACCATTTGCTTGGAATAGAGTCTTGTCTCACTCTTGCTTGACTACCTTATATTGAGACTTAAGTGGACTTAAAAATTCTTTGATTGTTATTACTATGGCTAGCGGAACTGTGGAGGACCATCTAATAGCTTGCTAAAATGTTTTCAGTGTTCTTAGTTTCAGTGCAAGTAGTTTAGACCATAGTTAGACAGAATGAAGCATAATAGTTTGAATTCACTTCTCTATTTCAACTTTTGATATTTTCCCTATTTATCCCGGAGTATTTAAGGTGGACAGTAAAAACCGTATTTTTCCCAGTGGTATTTACAAGAAAATCCTTGCAACCATGTATGGGTGCCTGTGTAAACTTACCACTGGAATGTTCTGCACACACTGCTAGCAAAGGATCTTCACTCTAGAAGGAAATTATGATTAGTTGAAGTAGTTAGGAACTTAGGCTAGCAGTTTGTAAATAATAATGAGCAATTATGTTTACATATTATTAACTGACTGGTTGACAACATGGCTATTTGTTGAACCATGAATAAATATGGTTGTATATTTTAGTTAGTTGGAAGAAAACTAACACATCACATGACCTGAAACTTGGCTATTCTACATAAAAGACTCAGGTTAGCAACACGGTGTTAACAGATTGTTTCATCTGAACATGGCTGACTAGGGCCTTTAAGGAATCTCATTGTACATAGAGTTATCCATCTTTACTAATATTAAAATGTGGAATCCTGAAGACTGGTTGATATGAAGCTGTAATAATTTACAAATCTAGAAGATTTGCAACAAAAGTTGCCATTTGAATTATTAAACAAATGAGTAGTAATGTAGGAACTGTCTACTTTTGACATCTAAAATATCCGATATACAATATTCAATGAGAGTAAAGAATTACTACTTGACATGGTCATTTCCTGCTAGAAATAAATTATAAATGAGCTGAAACACTCCTGAATGTAAATGATCACATAATAATAGTAATAAGAAATATAAAGTCAGTGATATACAATATGATCAGCTGTATGTTAGTCATGTGACAACAACAAATCAGGTCAACCAATCAGAGATGAACTACTAGTGATTATCATGAGTATAGTTGGTGTGACTTGGGACTCACTGTTTACAAATGATACTTCTATAGAAGACTTGTAAAATAACTCATAGACTCACCTAGTCTAAACACAATTTAACAGATGTCTATACTTGCAGGTAAAACAGTCATACTATACTAAACAGTAATTCACTGCTACAACTTATCATAGAGTACTTACTCTCTGTAGCTCTTGTCTAATATATCTTACCTTCTCTCTCTCCACTCTCTCTGTTAGCAGTTGATCTTCTGTTCCTCCTGCTCTGAGAAGATGCCATTTTATCTCCTGTAACAAGTGTCACCTCATGTACATTGAAGTAGTTTGATAATCAGCATGGAGTCCCAGTTATGGAACCAAGGCTACAAAGAATAATCTTTACTATTGTAAGAACCATGTTCGTCTGTCTGTCAAAAGCCACAATTAAAAATGCACCCGGATGGAAATAGAACACGGATAATCACCTTACCAGCCTGGCATGCTACCAACTTTACCCTCAACCACATTGCTATACCATGGAAAAATTATGCAGATAGTTATTACCCCTGCTGATCTCTCAGGACACACAAGACTGACCAAGACTGACCAAATAGTAGAAAGACCAGGATTCTACATTCGACTAGTTTGACAATCAACCAGAGTTGGCTCGGTTTAAACCAATGGTTTTAACCCGGTTTAAACCAGCCGAAAAAAACCGGTTTTTATGGCTTTCTCATTATTTTTTGTAAAAAACATATTTTAAGCTCCTAGTGGTTCATATGCCGTAGAAATGCAATTATATGTAATTATCAGCTGTGGAAGTTCATTTAGGACACAGTAGTAAATTGATAGCAGAGCTCAAGTTGAAACTACATGGAATCCTAGCCCAACAATGAATTAGTAAATTTCATTTCCAATTGGTTTTATCAAGTGATATGATGATCTCTTTACTGATGAAATATAAAAACCATGTGAAATATACTAATCCAATCATTGTCTCTAATAATGAATGAATACTTTCTCAAGTCTGGCCAGTGAGAAAGGATTACTTATAATTAGAAATTAAAACAATAAAATCCTTTTGGGCAAAAGCTTTAAGTTTGCAAACTACTATTTCATTTATTGGGCACAAGCCAAAGTAGTCGGATTGTTAGAATTCAGTTTATCAAGTTTTTTGTGTTTTGAAAAGTTAAAGTTGTGCCTCAAATTTCCAACACGCCTCGCAAACAGGATCCTGTTTTAGTAGTTTTTCACTCAAACTGCAAAAGGCAAAGGTTTTAAGGCAAAATGTAATAGGTGTGCTGTCGTAACGCGAGGTCAAGCAGATAGGCTTAGAGCTCACGTAGCAAAATGTTAAGCTGAAAACACCAATTTAGACAGTGATGCTAGTATTCAGGTGATAGAAGTTGAGTCATTTGCCACTGCTCCAAACACTAGCAATGCATCTGCATTATGCTCTGCTCTACACTACCACACGACTAATCACTTGGATTAAAGTTCCTACTTATACATAGAGCTGTATATAAAATATTCACTTTATCTGATAGGATTTCTGCTCTGTATTTGATCAATCATGTTTGATTAAAGACTCATTCTGAAATTTCCAAATATTTTCTCTCTTTTTTCCCATAGCAACTCCCACAGTACCATCTTTAACTGATGATTCCACATACATGTACATGTATGTTCAATACTCAATCATGCAGCTATAGTAAGTAAAGTTAATTAGACTTAAAATTGCGAAAACCGTGGTAAAATTATAAAAACAATAAAAACCGGTTTAAACCAAATAACTACTGTGACCTAAACCATAAAAATCAGTTTAAACAAAAAAACCAGGTCATTTCGGTATTTTCATAACAACCGTGATTTTTTCCAACCCTGCATACAACACTGAGTGACATTTAAGGAACTAAAGCTACAAGACATAACAATAACAATAATGGAAATAACAGGTTTCCAGAAGCTAAAAATGATAATAACAAATTATAGTGAAGCTACTTCATGGAAATAGAAAATAAAGTAAAGTACCATCAGAGTATAACATTTATGGGAGAATTAGCTCTAGACATGTGTCACTAGACGGAGGAAGTACACTGTAGACTATGTTAGATATGTGGAAGGTGTATAGACCATATTAATACTAAACACTCACTAGACAGAGGAAGTACACTGTAGACTATGTTAGATATATGGAAGGTATATAGACCATATTAATACTAAACAGTCACTAGACAGAGGAAGTACACTGTAGACTATGTTAGATATGTGGAAGGTATATAGACCATATTAATACTAAACAGTCACTAAACAGAGGAAGTACACTGTAGACTATGGTAGATATGTGGAAGGTATATAGACCATATTAATACTAAACAGTCACTAGACAGAGGAAGTACACTGTAGACTATGTTAGATATGTGGAAGGTATATAGACCATATTAATACTAAACAGTCACTAAACAGAGGAAGTACACTGTAGACTATGGTAGATATGTGGAAGGTATATAGACCATATTAATACTAAACACTCACTAGACAGAGGAAGTACACTGTAGACTATGTTAGATATGTGGAAGGTATATAGACCATATTAATACTAAACAGTCGTTAGACAGAGGAAGTACATTGTAGACTATGTTAGATATGTGGAAGGTATATAGACCATATTAATACTAAACAGTCACTAAACAGAGGAAGTACACTGTAGACTATGGTAGATATGTGGAAGGTATATAGACCATATTAATACTAAACAGTCACTAAATAGAGGAAGTACACTGTAGACTATGGTAGATATGTGGAAGGTATATAGACCATATTAATACTAAACAGTCACTACACAGAGAAAGTTCACTGTAGACTATATTAGATATGTGGAAGGTGTATAGACCATATTAATACTAAACAGTCACTAACAGAGGAAGTACACTGTAGACTAAGTTAGACCATATTAATACGAATAGTTACAGGTGTAAAGCGCCCAGCTTTTGTTGTCTTTGATTACACAGCCCATCAAGACCTGTCATTCTGAGACAAAGGAAGTCATAATGTGATTCCAATTCTATATTAAAACTCATGAATGCTTTCGTAAAAGCGTTATAGGCCTCTTGCAGAACCATTCATACCCTTTTATATTACCCTTTTTAATATAATTAGGAAACAGAAATCTGGACTCTTGGTAGCCTGACACACTGGTTTGTTATTCTAATTTTCAATGCATAGCATAAATGTTATTTGCTTATTTGTACTTACTCGCTTGCTGCCTAGGAAGTTTCGACATATGCCATAATGACTAGGCAAACATATATAAGCATGCGTAAATCAGAAACTATTCGAATTCCACATTTTACTCACGCTCCAGGTATCACTCTGCTCTTGTATTACTTTTTATATTTTTAGACTTGCGCAATCAGCATCAACTCTTGACTTGATTAGTCTTTACATAGTTTTGATTTTCTGCTATTGAAATTTTGTATTTTTAATAAATATAATTTGTTTTAAAGTTTATCAGTTAAAACAAACCAGTCTAATTATTGACATTAAGTCTACACCTAAAAATACAGTCCTCTAAATTCGCAAATCATAAACCAACTACTTGAACTACCAATCCAGCACTTATAGTTAATAATCTTTAAAACAGAGGATCATTACACAGCGATTACTATTTGATTAACTATGGCGCCTTACAGTGCCTCGCGTTGCGTGTTCACAACTCGAGTTGCACAACTCGAGTTGTGAACACGCAACGCGAGGCACTGTAAGGCGCCATAGATTAACTCTATAATCATTGTAATTTTTCTCTAATATCTTCTTTTGGATTCAACACCTTATATTCATCTCTCACGTAATAGACAATCATTCATGAAACAAATACTACATTCCGTGTTAGTTTATATTTCCATATAAACTCCACAAGACGGTAGACAAGAAATCAACAACATGAAGAGATGGGATAACCTAGCTTGTTTCTCACAAATTCTTACCCGTACATGTCTAGTTCGGGTAGATGTGTACGTAGTTCTATTATCACTCACCTTTGTTGTGGTTTCTAATATATTAAGGTGTACCCAGTGCTTTGTTTTCTTTGTAGACAACTAAAGCCTTAGTTTTCCTTAAACCAACCAACTACAAAAGTAAGAACGGAACAGCCTGAACATAGTAGTAAACAGGCTAAAAAGGTGGATTGACCGGGTACCACGTCGCATTGTGATTGAATGGTAATTTCTTTTGGTCGTCAGCTACAAAATAACACCCGCTGACCTACTAAACTTTGACCTAATGAACAACTGCATTGCGCATCTTCTAGTATACCTATATTTAGAATAAATTTACTTGCATTATTTTACAAGCTTGTGGCATCTGATCAAGTGCTTGACCTCCTTACCGTTCAAATAATAAAATGAGCAACCTAATCAGTTAGCATATTCACAGCATTCCAACTTATTTGTGGTTAGTAACATGAACTAAGATGAACATTAATTAGCACTCCATAGCAGGCCTACTGATGCTCCTGTGGGCAACGTGCATGCTGGGATAATCATAAGTTTGACTCTCTATAAATCCACTTAAAGTTATAGATATTCTATCAAAAGACTACTTGCGATCAGAGAATTCTAACACAATCCAGCTTTACCTAAATTAACGCGAACTTTATCATTTAATCTTCAAAAAATCACTAGCAATATTTTCAAGCGCAATATACGTTTAGTAGTAAATTTTTATATATTAGCTACACTTGTACCTACTTTCATTGTCACGTAGAAAGCTTCATGGCACAACTATTTTTCAACTTTCTATTTTTTTGTGAAGACGCTCGTTCTAGTTGTAATTCAGCCGTGGCTCGCGATGCTGTTCGCAGGACGGTCAGATCTAAAAAAGATAACGATTTGTGAGTTTCTAGACCGCAGTTCCTAACTCGGTTTGAAAACTGTGTAGCTGTGTTGGCGATTATATTTGATCAGTAGTACCATGGACGTAAGAAAATAGTTTTGTATAGCTTTAAAAAGAACCTTTGACATCAATGTTAAACGTCCTGCTCTAGCGGGCAATATTTGTTTCTTTTTTGCATTTCTAAAGCGAGCTGCATCGTGGAGCCAGCATGGTGCTGCACGCTTGCAGTCAAAACTCTTGAAAATTAAGAATGATTACTGGCATTAAAGAATGGTTACTGGTGCTTTGCTGGTGCTGGAAATGCTTAGATTTATTCTAGATACTAGAAATATAAGGTATATATATAAAAGAGTGATAAAAACAATGCATTGGAAAAATACCACAAAGGTTTACTGCTCTTATTAAAATGTTACGCTGCTAAAAATAGATCCTAGACATATGTTTTATAAGCAACTATGTTCTTGATGACAGTTTGTGTTGCAACAGTATCTTTTAGTGCAGTCTGTTAAATTTCTAATTGTAATTTTCCTTCGAAATATTGGACTAAGTTTTAGATTTTATTTTACTTATTTTAGGTGGTAGATGTTGGCATAAAACTGGCGATTTCCAAGTCGAAATCAACAATCAAGGTATGTCTTTTTGAGGTTGTGATCTAAAGTTGATCAAAGTCAAAATATCTCTATTTCATTTAATCAGCGGTAAAAGTTCCTCATGGAATTAATTTTATCATAATTTTTGCTACATCAACAAAAATATATTTTGTAAACATATTATGCAACGCTTAATGGAGCAGAACAGATTTTGCCATATTGTATTATTCGTTAACTTTTTTTATCTTTATCAAATGTTTATTTTCAGTTTCATGCTCTACTAATCCATGATAGTCTCACTAACGGATTAGACCAGCCTGCTGACATTGTTATAGTACCAAGACATGATTCTGAGCGAAGTCACTACTCTCTAATGGTTAGTATTCTTATGCTGCACTTTTATACTAAAAGACTATGTCAAGATATTAATTTTGAGAACAATTAGTGTTGCATGGCTGTGCGTAGTTATTATAACTGTTTTAAAATTTTAAAACAGCACATCTTTTATATAGCGTGTAACTTAAATAATATAACTGTTTTGTAGGCACGGGAATACTTGCTCTGCGTGTATCTATAACATGCAACTTGCATTAGCTTGCATAGCTTTATATCCAAGTTGTATATGGTACTTTGTTTGCAGCTGGTAGATAGGAAACTTAGAAATCTTCATTCAATGGACTCTCTTTCTTACAAAGGACAACAGACCTTTGAAAAAAGGTGAGCATGAAATTCTTCACTAGGTTTGTCGGTAAATCTTACAAAAAGCAACAGTTATTGCCTTTGCATTCTAGCATAAATGGTTTAATCCAAAAACTCACTGTTAGCAACAATATTTGCAGGAAGCTTGTTTCTGTTGAGAGGTTTGCTGATTATGCTTTGACAGATAGTGAGATGGCGGCTATGCCACAGAAAGATTGTGTAAGCTTTGGACTGTATGTTATCAAGGTGAGTGACGCTCTCATTCGAAGAGGTCTTAAGACTTCAACAATTATCAGTAGGAAACGTCTAGTTGAATTATTTATCTACACATTAACTATTACTAAGGAACCTAGTCCTATTCTGTCAATTTTCACTGTTAACCACAATGTTTTTTCAGCAAAATTAGTGTGATTCCTTGTAGAGGGTTATGCAATAATCTTGAACTTTCTAGATATTAGGCACATTTTTGTTGTTGTTAACTTATTAAAGAATAATTCTAAGAATCTCCATTTTTACAATGTTATTAATATTTTCAGCATGCACAACGATATGTTGAATCGTTTGAGCTAGAAAATAGAAAAGATGGTGATATGTCTTTAAATCCTTCCACATACTGTAAAGAATTATTGGCAAGTATAAAGGTATGTGAAACAATAACTATTCCCAGCAGATTTAGCACATCTGTATATCTTGTATGTAAATAGATGTTAAGATACTTCCTCACTTATTTGGTTTAATTTTTTCAACCTGAACTAACAACTTTTTAACATTTTTGCATTGAATTTCGTTTTTAACCAGTTGTCTTTATTTATGTTAGGAAGATGGTCGAGCATTGGCGGATAACAAGCTCTCTATTGAAGCAGGTAGGTTGAAGATGTAAGCCACATACAGGCTAACAAGTTGTGTATTTGTATCATGTTAATACATAAAACCTATTTTACTGTGTTCACCAATCTAGAGCATGAGAATACTATTCTGATATCTTTAAATAGTATAGTGTTGGCATCTACAGACATTACCTGCTTTATATATATCTAATGCATGTTCTTAACCCTTTGGCTACGACGCGCTTACAGCCAGGAAAATACCAGCGTACGGAGGCAATTACTAGGGCGATTTGAGCCTTCGACATGACTGCATAAAAACTGCAGTAACTTACATCACAATTCTGATAGTTACATAAATTAATATGCATAGGAAAGCTGAGAAATTTCTCTACAAGCTGATATTTTTTCTATGCAGATAGCTTGCAAATGCTTTCCAGCAAGTCTCAATTTGTTGAAGCTATTAATTTTTTATACACCATTTTCAATTGTATTTTCCTAATTGATAAAGGTAATTGACAATGTTGTATAAATAATGCTTGCACGGATTCATAGGTTCTCAACAATTTGCAAAAAAAATTGGTCGTCAGAGAGCATAGAAAGTGGAAATATGAGCTCCGATGCATTGCGGGAGCGCCACTCGAAATTCTCAGTGCATGACCCAAAAGACCAGCGAAAAACGGAGGCCTGACAATGTCACCTAAACTTCGCTATAACTTACATGCAAATTGGAATAGAGCTATAAATGAATATGCATTTGAAAGCTTAGAAATTTCTCAACAGGCAGCTATTTATTCCCTGTAAATCGTCCCTGCAAAGTTATTCGTCTGTGAATATTTCTATCAACATTGTGATGTGTCAATGGTGCCTCCTTTCTATCATAAAACATCGATAACAAATACATTTTTGGAAGCAATAACTCTGAAAATGGTTTATGATAAGCATCTGCACGGTGTCATATGTTTGCAAGAGTTTGTAAAGAAACTGGTTGTCCAAGTCGTCCTTTCCAAGCCAGCAAGCTTTCATCTATAGATATGAATTTACCAGGCAGTAAAACAGAATATAATTGGCCGCATATCATGACAAAAACATCTAACTTGAAAAATCTATTGCTAGCAGGCTGTTCAAAATTGTCAGCAAAATGCACAGTAGAAAGTAAACTTGCTTCTATTTTTCTTTCTATTTTTAATTTTATTAAAAATCAGTGTAGATAATAAAGGATTGTGGACCAGTAAGACAACAGGGTAGGCTTTTTGAAAATACTTATATGCAAAACTAAATAAATAACTCGCCAAATATCTTTACCATCCACAGGCTCCGAAGCATCGCGATGTTTTTGGAGGCCATATTTATTCGTTTCGTTAAATATAACATTTATAATGGCCGATGTTATAAAAAGCTTTAATATTAAAAATTCTTATCTGTTTAAAAATTCGAACTTACTCCTGCCAAGCTGTCAGCAAAATGTAATTTTTTGTTGTTGTAAGTCAGCTCCTCTTTGAAATCCGTAAATACTCCTGGTTTCATTGCCGGCCGTTTCACTCTCACTTTCGCAATCCAATTCACCCTGTTGATCTTATTTTTCACTTTCATCGTCTACCCCACAATCTTCCGACCTGATATCCTTTTCTTCACTTCCAAACCAGTCGATGTCTTCCTCTAAACAAACTTTTTTAGCAGAGCTTGAACAACCGCGTGCGTTCATGATGAATAGATTTCCATAAAAGATCACATCTTTGCAAAGTGTATTGCTTGCACATGCGTATTAGGGATTATTTATAACCTCAAAACAGTATTACAAAGCCAATGGAAATTGATCAAATTACTCATTTTAATGCTGTTTTTTTAATAAATAATATATTTTTAAAAAGGTCCATCGCAGGCCGAATTTTTTCGGGATCCGTTCGCTGAGACAATGCTCGTATTCTGGGTTTTTACGGATTTTGTAAGCAAAGGGTTAACTAGATCAAAACTTTGTGAAGTAGTCTGTAACGTTTTCTATTTATTTATTTGTGTAATAGCCAAGGAAGAATCCCCCAGAGAAGGAGCGGTGAAGTGTTTCACGACAACAGAAGATCATGAAGCTACCAACTGGAATGGCAAGGAGCTTACAGAAAACCCTGTGGAATTTCCTGCTGTCTCACTAGATGCTCAGCTTATGTATTATAAAATCAAGTACCTGAAGCGCTATAAAACACACCATACTAGTTATGGTGTATTTAATGTAGTTCCAGCCGAAGATTACGAACATTGTCGACAGGAGCATATATCTGGAATGTATGATGATATTCAGGTGGTAAATGAGACCATTTTATATTATCTTAAAGAGAGTAGCTCTGACTATCAGGTCGTTAGTCGGCAACTTATTAGACTGAGTCCAGCTGTACTAGAAGCTTACGAGTCATGGTGTAAGAAGTTGACTCCAGAAGATGACAATAGTAGGCCATCTCCAGCATATTATGGTATGGAAAAATCCATTGCGCATAGCTAAACATACGTTTTCTTGGTATGCTTTCCAATGTACACATGTATGCGGATAACTGGCATATCTTCAATATGTTTTAAAACAAAATTTTATTGTTTGTTCACACCGGACTATTATCGTGTATTACCTGTTATTTGATGCCCTGATTCAGTAGTAACTACTGTTTTATTAACTTTTATGTTGCATACATTTATATAGTTTAGCCATCCTGTATTTCTAGTCAGTTTGTTTGCATTAGCGGAATGTGCATCAAGGCAGTGTGTACTCAGCTGTACTCAGTGTGTACTTTTTCTTTATACAATTTTGCAACTTGGTGTATTCAACTTTTTCAACGGTTTTTCTATTTGGTACATATTAGATTTCGTTGAGAGACGCTATGTAAACCTAAATAATATATAACTTTTACATACAACATACAATGATAATGCCTTCTCATAACTCTAAGCTTGAGTTTGTATGAAGTCATAAAACTTTTATGTAGCCAGGCTAATACTTGCTGTTCAAGTCCACGAAGTTGAAATAAGATAACTGTTTTGTAGCTAGGCTAAAATTTGCTGAAAAGTCAGGTTCCAATATGTATTTAATAGAAATATAACTGTTTTGTAGCTGGGCTAATAATTGCTGAAAAGTCAGGTTCTAACATGTATTTAATAAAAATATAACTGTTTTGTAGCTGGACTAATATTTGCTGAAAAGTCAGGTTCCAATATGTATTTAATAGAAATATAACTGTTTTGTAGCTGGGCTAAAATTTGCTGAAAAGTCAGGTTTTAACATGTATTTAATAGAAATATAACTGTTTTGTAGCTGGACTAATATTTGCTGAAAAGTCAGGTTCCAATATGTATTTAATAGAAATATAACTGTTTTGTAGCTGGGCTAATAATTGCTGAAAAGTCAGGTTTTAACATGTATTTAATAGAAATATAACTGTTTTGTAGTTAGGCTAAAATTTGCTGCAAAGTCAGGTTCCAATATGTATTTAATAGAAATATAACTGTTTTGTAGCTGGGCTAATAATTGCTGAAAAGTCAGGTTTTAACATGTATTTAATAGAAATATGACTGTTTTGTAGCTAGGCTAATATTTGCTGAAAAGTCAGGTTTTAACATGTATTTAATAGAAATATAACTGTTTTGTAGTTAGGCTAAAATTTGCTGAAAAGTCAGGTTCCAATATGTATTTAATAGAAATATAACTGTTTTGTAGCTGGGCTAATATTGCTGAAAAGTCAGGTTTTAACATGTATTTAATAGAAATATAACTGTTTTGTAGTTAGGCTAAAATTTGCTGAAAAGTCAGGTTCCAATATGTATTTAATAGAAATATAACTGTTTTGTAGCTAGACTAATATTTGCTGAAAAGTCAGGTTTTAACATGTATTTAATAGAAATATAACTGTTTTGTAGCTGGGCTAATATTTGCTGAAAAGTCAGGTTCTAACATGTATTTAATAGAAATATAACTGTTTTGTAGCTAAGCTAATAATTGCTGAAAAGTCAGGTTCCAATATGTATTTAATAGAAATATAACTGTTTTGTAGCTGGGCTAATATTGCTGAAAAGTCAGGTTCTAATCTGTATTTAATAGAAATATAACTGTTTTGTAGTTAGGCTAAAATTTGCTGAAAAGTCAGGTTCCAATATGTATTTAATAGAAATATAACTGTTTTGTAGCTGGGCTAATATTGCTGAAAAGTCAGGTTTTAACATGTATTTAATAGAAATATGACTGTTTTGTAGTTAGGCTAAAATTTGCTGAAAAGTCAGGTTCTAACATGTATTTAATAGAAATATAACTGTTTTGTAGCTGGGCTAATAATTGCTGAAAAGTCAGGTTTTAACATGTATTTAATAGAAATATAACTGTTTTGTAGCTGGACTAATAATTGCTGAAAAGTCAGGTTTTAACATGTATTTAATAGAAATATAACTGTTTTGTAGCTGGACTAATATTTGCTGAAAAGTCAGGTTCCAATATGTATTTAATAGAAATATAACTGTTTTGTAGCTGGGCTAATAATTGCTGAAAAGTCAGGTTCTAACATGTATTTAATAGAAATATAACTGTTTTGTAGCTGGACTAATATTTGCTGAAAAGTCAGGTTCCAATATGTATTTAATAGAAATATAACTGTTTTTTAGCTGGGCTAATATTGCTGAAAAGTCAGGTTTTAACATGTATTTAATAGAAATATAACTGTTTTGTAGCTGGACTAATATTTGCTGAAAAGTCAGGTTCCAATATGTATTTAATAGAAATATAACTGTTTTGTAGCTGGGCTAATATTGCTGAAAAGTCAGGTTTTAACATGTATTTAATAGAAATATAACTGTTTTGTAGCTGGGCTAATATTGCTGAAAAGTCAGGTTTTAACATGTATTTAATAGAAATATAACTGTTTTGTAGTTAGGCTAAAATTTGCTGAAAAGTCAGGTTCCAATATGTATTTAATAGAAATATAACTGTTTTGTAGCTAGGCTAATATTTGCTGAAAAGTCAGGTTTTAACATGTATTTAATAGAAATATAACTGTTTTGTAGCTGGGCTAATATTGCTGAAAAGTCAGGTTTTAACATGTATTTAATAGAAATATAACTGTTTTGTAGCTGGGCTAATATTGCTGAAAAGTCAGGTTCTAACATGTATTTAATAGAAATATAACTGTTTTGTAGCTGGACTAATATTTGCTGAAAAGTCAGGTTCCAATATGTATTTAATAGAAATATAACTGTTTTGTAGCTGGGCTAATATTGCTGAAAAGTCAGGTTTTAACATGTATTTAATAAAAATATGACTGTTTTGTAGTTAGGCTAAAATTTGCTGAAAAGTCAGGTTCCAATATGTATTTAATAGAAATATAACTGTTTTGTAGCTGGGCTAATATTGCTGAAAAGTCAGGTTTTAACATGTATTTAATAGAAATATAACTGTTTTGTAGCTGGGCTAATATTGCTGAAAAGTCAGGTTCTAACATGTATTTAATAGAAATATAACTGTTTTGTAGCTGGACTAATATTTGCTGAAAAGTCAGGTTCCAATATGTATTTAATAGAAATATAACTGTTTTGTAGCTGGGCTAATATTGCTGAAAAGTCAGGTTTTAACATGTATTTAATAAAAATATGACTGTTTTGTAGTTAGGCTAAAATTTGCTGAAAAGTCAGGTTCTAGCATGTATTTAATAGAAAAATAACTGTTTTGTAGCTAGGCTAATATTTGCTGAAAAGTCAGGTTCCAATATGTATTTAATAGAAATATAACTGTTTTGTAGCTAGGCTTATAATTGCTGAAAAGTCAGGTTCTAATCTGTATTGTAATTAGAAGAAAAAGTATAACTGTTTTGTGGGCAAGCCAAAACCTGCTGTAGTCATATAAAATAACTGCTTTGCAATGTAGTACATACGTAATAGTTTGTAATAATATTATCAATGTACAAGCTCTATTCAAGAATATACTAAAAACCATTTACAACAACGGCCTACTACAACTACGCAGTACAACTAGCATTTGCAGTTTTGCAGTTCCGTAGAAACGACCTTGTCAACGTGCAGTTATATTGTAGGCGCCAAAATTTATTTCTGTGTACATTCCGCAACCGAGTTAGGAATTGCAGCTAGAAACTCACAAATCGTTATCTTTTTTAGATCGGTACTCGGTCGGTACTCCGCTTATAGTAACGCTAAGCTATGCAATTTACCGAGATCAGCATATTGAACGCTGCGGTTAGTCTAAGGACATTCGCATTGCAATTGGCTAGATCGTTAAGGGGCGTTCACCGCTTATAATACCGCCTGCTGTACAGAGTGAAACACTCGGCATATAAGAAACAAGAGTTATTTTACATTCACCCATCAGAGAAATTAAAAGTGAAAATGCTTTCACTCTCTGACTTTCCCTCTCATTCTCTGATTGTCACTCTCTGATTGTCACTCTCTGATTCTCACTCTCTGATTGTCACTCCCTGACTTTCACTCCCTGACACTCACTCTCATTCACTGGCTCTCACTCTCTGACTCTCACTCACTGATTCTAACACACAACTCTTCGGATGCCGCTGACAACCTCTACCAGGGTATCCCTCTCACCTACAGCTTCGCTATGCCATATTGAATAATCTTTTAAAAATTCAATCAAATTTTCCACTTCTTGGAGAACAGAACTTCACCAGACAGGTCCATTGGATATCCTTACAATCTAATCACCTGGTAACTTCGTCTACAAATGGCTCTGTTTTTCACTCAGACATGCCTTTACACGCTCGTCAGTTCACCTCATCATTACTCGAGACACACTCTGATATATTCTCAGAATAATTTCCCTTTCCAGTGTGACATAATGTGAAAACGGTGATTACGCAGCAGATTTAACTATATGGATTTAAACATAATATATATTTTATTCTACCATTCGCATTGTGCAACCCAGTACAAGCAGGTTACAGCAAATCGCATGGTGAATAACATATACAAGGAAGACAAATCCTACTAATGGTAATATTGGAATAGCACCTGCTACAGTATTGCTGTTATGTAAACTTTGCCTTTTTGTATCTCTCATGATAACCTTTTAACCCCCACTTGATGCGCAGTAGGGTAAGTTGTCAGTTGTATTAGGATCACTATCAATTTCCTATACAGATCAACCTTTGCTCAGCCATAAGCATCAGACTACTCTCAACACAGACACACACCAGTGTTATCTTTATATGTACAATATGGGCTCTAAATTAATTAACATATTATTATAAAAGAGAGATATGTTACTTTAAGATAACTGGATTTAGATGCAGTTTAACTGAACATCTTATTAAATAATATAAAATATATACTAATAGCTGACTCCATCTTATTTTAACTATGAAAATAGTCTAATTATGAAATATTATAAACTTCATCATCATGTATATATAGTGCATGATGGGAAGGTATGAATGATTGATATTACATGGTTATTACATTTGTCAGGAGTTAGTCAAATATTATAAAGAGAAAATTTCAGGGTTTATAAGCCATATCAGCTAAGGTAAACATTCTTGAGCCAGGCACAAAGTTAGCCATGAGAAACAGTATTATGTACATGTAAACGTGTGTCACTTCTGTCTGTTTCAGGCATACAGACAGAAGTGACATGTGATAGCATACAGGCATATTTGATATAAACAGAAAACTCGTTAGACCAGACTTGTTTACGCTGACATGCAACCTCTTGGCAGCAAATAATAAACATCTCGAGTCAGTATCAAACTTTGAACACTACAATGTTATTATTCTTACTCCAGCGATACCTTCTATATATATATACATGTATATGAAATACAGCTGAGTAGAGCTAATAGATTTTATCTCAGTTTGAGAGGGTCACATGAGGGGTCTGTCCTTCTCTGAGGTTCAAGGTCTATGTTACTCAATCTCACCTCAACTCACAATCATCATCAAGTCATTTTAAGTCAATTTATTATAAGTCATTCAACTCAAACTATCATGGATGTGCATATGATGAATTTAAGATCTGAATCCTGTTTTATCTGAAATTCTGACCCGACTGACACATAACAAAACCTTTCAGTTGTAATCAGACACATACTTATACAGTAAATATGGTTTCTAACTGACAGCCTGGGTCATAGGTTGATCAAACAATTTCATAGAGCTACTCACGAAGATACCACAAAATATATTATAAATTAGCTAGAATGTATGATGCAATACAAATAGGATTGAAGATAGCTCTAGTATAATGAAATGTACTAATGAATGTTTATATATGGTAACTAGACTTCTCATATATTCACATCACCTTCTTACTATTCTATTGTAATAAACCTCCTTATATTCTCACATAAGAACTCTCTCTAAGAGTCATATTGTTGGCTCTCATGTAGCGATCACATCCCTAGAATTATGTCTCAGGGCCTGTTCTCTCTCTCTCTCTTGTTAATCTCTTACTGTGTAATTCTTCTGTGCAGAGTAAGATGTCTACTTGTTCCGCTATAACTAAACTAACATTCCTAGAAATGATGGCGCGTCGTTACTTGATGATGTTATTCTAAACTGAGGTGAAAAGTGATGCTTAGTTTAAAATGCTTCTGGCTTTAGAAATAAATCTACTGGATTTAGAGGTTATACCATAGACCTATTAACTATTACCTATAGTTAATAGGTCTATGAGTTATGCAGTGAACTGAATAAACTATTGTATTGTACTGACCAGACCGAAGCTGGAGGACAGAGTTTAGTGTACTTTTATTAGAGTGCTTGGGAAGTCTGAAGGAACTTTAAATTGGTAAAAAAAAGATAAGTGGTTGGATAAACATGGAGAAGACAGATGACTGATGGAAACCAAACATGTTGGGAATAGGGCAGGTTGTAGCGACCACCCCTAATATTATTGCAGAGTTTATTGGCCAAAAGGCTTGAAGCGAGAGAGTGGAACAATGGAGAAATAGCAAGTCAACTCCTGAACCATTCTAATAATCTACTTCATAGTTACATATACTTGTGACATCATAAAGGTGTATTGTTATAGAGTGACCGAGTGACTATTGTATTATGTATGTGTTGTAATATGTTGAACAGCTGAGTAGGTGACTTGTGAAGATTGTACATCGGAGCACATCTGGTTCACAAATACTTAGTACAATTGCTATATAAATCAGGCTAATGATTGTTTTTAAACTAATTGTCTTGCACACTTTATTAATGGGTAGATAACTCATAATGCTAGGACAGACAACTCATAATGTGAGGACAGACAACTCATAATGCTAGGACAGACAACTCATTTTGCGAGAATAGAGAATTCAATTGCTCAGAGTGATAATTCTAAATGTGAAGACAGATAGAGCTTATTGAGAGAAAAGATAACTTATAGAGCAAGGATAAATAACTAGGAGTGACCAATTAAAAATGCGAGGACAGACAACTCGTAATGTTAGTTTACTAACATAAAACTAACTGTTGAATTTATCAACTACTTATCTACAACAACATTGTAATTCATTCACCTTTGTCACTTTGGCAACACTCTGTCCTTTATGGAATAAACTGGTTTTTATTACCTTCTATCATAGATATTACACGTATACAGCGTGTTACATATCCGTATACATATTACAGCGTATATATACAATTCCTAGTAAAATCATATACATTACCCTCTATATAAATGTCTCATATTCTGGTAAAGTGATCAGCACTCATCTATATGCAAGAATGTACTAATTCTTATATAAAACAACTGAGAACTCTTCATAACATGTACTGCTTCATGATTGGTTGATGCAATATATTTTCTGTAATACGATTGGTTGCACATCATTATTCATGCAATCTTATTGGACAGTCATATTCAATTTATTATAAAAGTTATAGAGTATAGTTAATCACATGTACATGTTGGAGTATGTGTGCTGTTGTACACATCCATAATAATCTTATTCTAAGCACAAACCAGGCAAACACTTTATACACACAAAGCCAGAGTTGTAGACCTGCTGATGAACCATGTTCACATAGGTAAATATATATAGATTGTGGTTATGAGAGCTACTCCTGTTAGGGTGATCTCTTGATAAGCTAGTCCCACTTCTTGAACTCCATACCATCTGGCGGTTTCACCTCAACATCCTTTTTACCAATGTCTCCCCAGTTGGTGCTGAGAACTGTACCTCCTGATTGTTGCTGTAATGACAGATACACATAGGCTAACTTCCATGCTTTGATAGGGAGGACAACTCACTGGTATCCCACTCACAACATCACCATATATCCCACAATGCAGTGTAGTAACAATAACTACTCCAGTGCACACACAGCGAGTATGATTAACATCCCATGTTGTCCTACATAAGACAGGAAGCACATTATCACATGATAGTACTACTGTCTACTAGTAGATACTAGATATTAGGTACTAAACGTCTCTACAGGTAATACAGGTAATACTCTGTACTAGAGTAATATGTCTTCCTAGTGTAAACATCGTGGTAACATGAGACTACCCTAGTTCAAAAGGTCAACTTCTGTACACAGTGGAACCTCTACATGCGTAATTACCAAGTTATGAAAGATATTTTTGTAGTAATATTACTTAAACTTACGAAATATGTTTATAGATACAAAAGGCCGCAGGGGCCATATTTTGGACCTTTTGTTTGAAAAAAAGCAAAGTAGAGAAATTTCAACTTTTCTGTATGTGTTTGTTTTTAATTTATTATGTGTGTTTTGAATTTAGCGTGCGAGTATATCTGTTTATCACCTTTTTTTCTCAACTGTCCACTGCTGGCCGCCTCTTTCCATTGTTGTAGAATTTGGATCATAGAAGTTATTATATATCACATACAGAGCAGGAAAACTTTAGTTTTTAGCAATTCAAGTTTGCCTTTTCCGTATAATGACATAGTTTTTCATTTCATTTCGACCTGATGTAATCTTTATACTTTAACATGTAATCTGAGTAAAACAAAAAGAAGCCAACTATACAAGACCTACCAGCTCTGATTACCATCTTTCCGCTCCCAGAAGTCCTTGTTTAACTTCGTCTAGACCGCTAATGCCAAAGATAAACAACCATTCATCACTTTTATTCGTTATTTCACCAGAGTTAACGCCCCGAAAACGATTTTGCAGGACAGCATCTGTCTCGAAGTTTTCATTCTTCTCTTCCTCCGTGACTTCTACAACCAGCTTGGTGCTGCCAATAGTAGCTGCAAATAAATGATATGTTTGACAGCAATGACGTTGTGTCTACTAACGCTGTCCCTGAATAACTATGTGCGCCTTTAGAGACAGTTACCATTTAAATGTTACCATAATGTTTAAGGCCAGAAAAAGCAGAATCTTTTGATATAGCCTGAGGTAAATGTAAACAGTTTAGCCTTAGAGCCAATCACTCTATGTATGCATTTAATGCTTTTTTAATGCATCTAACGCATTTTAATGCATTCAATGCTCTCTGCTGCATTTAATGTGTTTATCATAATAATTCTATCCACAACACAATAGTAAGTGAAGGACGCAGAAGTTTGGATTTTCATGTTTTTAAAAGCTTGTTAGTATATTATTCTGGCTGACATGTTCTCCTGACATGAAAGACAAACTTGATGAAGGTCCTTTTCATACGCAGTGATATAAAGGCAGCCATGTTTAGTAGGACATTTATAGACAATTAATTTACTTTAACCTGGTGGTCTAATGACTTATAACTGTAATTAAGTTGAGCTCTTAATCCTTATTTCACAACTAAATAAGGCCTCTATTTGAGCTCACCTTTATTTGAATGCCACCTCTAATAAAATGACACTATACAGGAAGGGCTGAAAAATACAGCACCCATTAATTGAACACCAGCCTCTAATAGACCACCACTTTATTTGACTGCCACCTCTAACAGAACACCACTAGCGAGGAAGAATGGAAAACACATCACTATGATGCTCAAATAGAAGTTTTATGATATACTAATTTTGAATTTTGACTAATTCTCAAATATGACCAGACAAACAGACATATGACCTTGGATGAAGGACAGCCCTTCTAGCAGTAAATGTACAACCATTCAGTACTCAGCATAGTTAGAATACTAACCTGGTTCGACACTGAAGGTTTTTAACTTATCCAGCTCTGAGTCAGTCTAAAGAGCGTTCCAAATAATCACCTCTACTTTATACAGTTTTATCTGCACCTGTACAATAACAGCATCAGTGTACAGAATCTACATGACCATTTGACTTATCAGCTGTCAGGAGAGTACTACTAGCTATAAGAATAGTTTATGATTAGCCCTGAGGTACTAGTACTGTTATACTATTATTTACCCTGAGGTACTAGTACTGTTTTACTATTACTAACCCTGAGGTACTAGTACTGTTATACTAGTATTAACGCTGAGGTACTAGTACTGTTATACTATTATTAACCCTGAGGTACTAGTACTGTTATACTATTATTAACCCTGAGGTACTAGTACTGTTATACTATTATTAACGCTGAGGTACTAGTACTGTTAAACTATTATTAACCCAGAGGTACTAATACTGTTCTACTAATATTAACCCTGAGGTACTAGTACTGTTATACTATTATTAACCCTGAAGTACTAGTCCTGTTATACTATTATTAATTCTGAGGTACTAGTACTGCTATACTATTATTAACCCTGAGGTATTAGTACTGTTATACTATTAGTAACCCTGAGGTACTAGTACTGTTATACTATTATTAACCCTGAGGTACTAGTACTTTTATACTATTATTAACCTTGAGGTACTAGTACTGTTATAATACTATAAACCCTGAGGTACTAATACTGCTATACTATTATTAACCATAAGGTACTAGTACTGTTATAATATTATTAACCTTGAGGTATTAGTGATGTTATACTATTATTAACCCTGACGTATTAGTACTGTTATACTATTATTAACCCTGAGGTACTAATACTGTTATACTATTATTAACCATAAAGTACTAGTACTGTGATACTATTATTAATCCTGAGGTACTAGTATTGTTACACTATTATTAACTCTGAGGTACTAGTCCTGTTGTACTATTATTCACCTTGAGGTATTAGTACTGTTATTAACCCTGAGATACTAGTACTGTTATACTATTATTTAACCCTGAGGTACTAGTATTGTTAAACTATTATTAACCCTGAGGTACTAGTACTGTTATAATATTATTACCCTGAGGTATTAGTGCTGTTATACTATTATTAACGCTGAGATACTAGTACTGTTATACTATTATTAACCCTGAGGTACTAGTACTGTTATACTATTATTAACTCTGAGGCACTAGTACTGTTATATTATTGTTAACCCTGAGGTACTAATACTGTTATACTATTATTAACCCTGAGGTACTGGTACTGTTATACTATTAGTAACCCTAAGGGACTAGTACTGTTATACTATTATTAACCCTGAGGTACTAGTACTGTTATACTATTATTAACCCTGAGGTACTAGTCTTATCACAGAATACTAGTAACATATTTATAGTGTTCTTCACCAGCTTCATGTACCTCACTTCAACGAGTATTTTAAAACCGAGTCCTTTAATAGAGGTGGAGATGCCGTTTCCTTTATTTTAATCTCACCATGTATGACCAACTAGAGAACCAAGGCTAATTATCAGCAGCAAATCTCATGCTACCACCCCACATAGATAAGAGTTACCAAGGCTATAACCAACCGTCTGATCTGTAACTGTAGTGGAAAGCATCTGCTCTGAGCTTCTTCATAAATAGAGAGATGATGATGCTGGTGTCTGTCTGGTACCAGTCATACCTGAAACAGCACCAACACTGTGAAACATACATAAATACATGTACCCATTTTACAAATAATAAATTATAGATTAACCAAATATCAGTTTAATTTACTAATACTAAATCAGCTCTGAATGACAGACTCTTGTCCTTGACCTTACAATTGTTTATAAAATACTAAGAAGATTTTAGAGTCTGCAGAATTCCTACCTGAGAGAGCTGAGAGTACTTGGAGGCCAACACCACCTTGTGAATAGAGATATCAAACAGGACTTGTTGTTACTGTGGCATCAGAGAAGATTGATGATGTCAAATATCGACAGGTAAAATCATCTGACTTAATTACTGCCTGTAAAGAAACAACTCCAGTCACATTGTCACATGTCATTATGCAGTGAATTGTCACTTTTTAGAATGTAACTTCTATACACCTATAAAAGTGATTAATTTGTATTTTTGTGATTAGTACTAGTTTTACTAACTTGTGTATTACATCTCAGTATTAACAGAATAATAGAGTGATGTTAGCAAGTTGATGAACATTTATTTATATCTGAACAAACTATGAGAACTAACATTCTATTTCAGCTACAGTGCACCCTCGGGTTACGATGACTCTGTTATATGATTTTTTCCCCCTGCGGTGTAGAACACACTGATTTTTCATTCTTTTTTTCTTGCAAAATATCTTTCACCATGCGAGATCATCAAAACATCAAACCATGCGAAAACATCAAAAAACTTCTTTCGAAATACAAATTTGGCAGTCGGTAGGCGGATTACGTCGGAATAACAAACATGCCGATATGCTATACGCCGAAATCCCTTTAACAACAAATGAAAGAAATACGAAGCTCGATCTCGCTCGGTTCAGCGTTATTTGTGATAATGAAATCGGAAACATATAGGTGATTAAATTTTATTGATGAAAAAAATTGAAATTAACAAAAATAGTTAAAAATACATACTAAAATTTATCTTTAATTATGTGTTTAGTAAGCTGAATTCCTTGAAGTTAATATGTACAGTATGTATATAAAGCTTTGATGATTTTACCAGGGGGTGTTTGAATTACTATAGGTTTCTATACCCCTCTATAGGAAGTGTTCCCTTTACGATGCAAACACTGGAACAACTTAAAATTGTATGGTTAGGGTCCACTATAATGAGTTTACAAAGGCGTTAGTAAAATTGTAAGACATTCTCTACAAGTATAAAGAAAGCTTTAGCGGCAAACTAGCGAGTGGCTAAGGTACACTGACCAGCTCATTGATCTACAATCATTTCTGTATCTTTTCCTAGCTGGGTTAGCATTAACAGTACACCAACAACTCCAGAAAGTGCCACACCGGATTATGACAAATTAAAAGCAGCTCTGCACTGATGGAAACTACTATACAACTAGCACACAACTCCAAAAAACAAGTGCTCCTAAATGAAGAGTCTGCTGAAGTATATTTGGATACTTGGGCATTAAGGATACTTTTGGTTGGTGGCACCTATTGGACAGGTTCATGCAGGTCCTATATTGAAACAGGCTTGTCTTTATGACTGGGTTGTAAATCAGCTGAATTCTAAGGCATCAGGTGGATAGTTAAGACTGAGCGAACTTGTAGCTCAAGAGAGGACATTACGGGACTCAAACTAATGAGAGTACATGTGCATTAGCTACTTCATATTAGATACAACTGTTATTCGCTCATGAACCCAAGTTACGTCTCACAAGATTACCAGAATGAACAGAACAGGAAACCACAGAGAGCCTGCTAGAAGTGCAGATATTGTGGGCACCCTGCCCAGCACTGCCTTCGCCCACATAACAAAAATGTTTAGCCAAAAGACTTTACGCAAATAACTTAACATACATGTATATGAGCAAAAATGTTTTCACTTGTAACTGGTTGGTGTTTACATTAGATAATTACTAACTATGGGTTTCTATACCCCTCTATACGAAATTTTCATCTTACGATGCCAACACTGGAACAACTTAAAATTGTATGGCGAAAGACCACTGTAATGTGTTTACAAATGACGTTAGTAAAATTATCAAACATTCTTTTCAAGGATAACTCTAGCAATGAAATAGTGAGTGGTTAAGTTATACTGATCAGCTGATGAGGGAGTGTTTACATAATTACTATGGGTTTCTATACCACTCAACATAACACTTTTGCCTTACGATGCCAACACTGAAAAGAATTAAAATCATATAATTGTATACCAAATGATTTTTAATTGAAATCGTAGCAAAACAGACTGTATTTGGCCAATGCTTTCCAATTATTTCACTGCATTTAAACACTGCTACAGTTAATTCATTTTTTCTCTTAATATATTTTAACTGCACAAAAGACTTTGTTCATAATGTAAAGTTTATAAGATTACAGTTGTTTGAAAACCTTTCCAATTTATCTTTTGTAATAATTACAAAAGATAAATTGGAAAGGTATTATTGTATTATTATAAAAGGAAATTATTGTTTGTAAACTTTAAAATTACAATTTTATGTTTTCCCATAATTTATTTGAACTGCCTGAAACAGTTTTCTCATACCGTGAAGTTTTAAAGTTGTTTGACAAAGTTTGAAAACCTTTACAGGTGCTTTTATTTTCTACTAATTTATTTCATTTACACAAAACACTTTTCTCACGATATGTAGTTTGAAAGATAGAATTCTAGGTGTGGGATAGGGTATCCCACACCTTCAATATCAACATAAATCAGTTTTCTTACTTATTTTTAGACGGCAATTTCTATGGTGATACTATGTCTATGGTGGATACTTGGAGGCCAACACCACCTTGTGAATAGGGATATCAACAAGGCTTGTTGTTAACGTGGCATCAGAGAAATCTAATGATGTCAAATATCGACAGGTAAAATCACCTGACCTTATTACTGCCTGCAAAGAAACAACTCCAGTTAGTGATGCTGCCTTGCGCATCAGACAAAGAACATACAAAGAACTTATGCTATATTTGTTGATTGTTTTAGCTGTACAGTATCTTAGCTGACTACTCAATGCACGAAACATAATCACATGTCATTATGTAGTGAATTGTCACTTGTTATCGTGTAACCTCTATACACCTGTAAAAGTGATTAATTTGTGGCTTTGTGATCGGTATAAGTTTAACTAACTTGTGTATTACATCTCAGTATTAACAGAATAATAGAGTGCAGTTAACAAGTTGATGAACATTTATTTACATCTGAACAAACTATGAGAACTAACATTCTATTTCAGCTGCAGGGCACCCTCAGGTTCAAATGACCGTTATACGATTTTTTTGCCCTGCAATGTAGAGCTGCATTTTCCGCATACAGTGATTTTTCACTCTCTCCATGCGAAATATTTTTCACTATGCAAAATCATCAAATATTTCTCTCAAAATTCAAATTTGACAGTGGGTGGGCTGATTACATCGGAATAACAAACATGCCGATATGCTATTCGCCGAAATCCTTCTAACGACAAATGAAAGAAATACGATGCTCGATCTAGCTCAGTTCGGCGTTACCGTACTTTTCGGTCTATTAGCCGCTACTTTTTTTCCGTTGTTTTGAGCTATGCGACTTATTTAGAGGCTGCGGCTATTCTGTTGTTTTTTCTTTCACCGCTAGGGCACATTAACCAGAATATCTGGTTAGTGCACTTTTAGCAGCAAAATAAAAAACGAAACGATGCCTAATGTTACTGTTCCGTTAGGCACTGGGTTAGAAAGCGTCGGTTAATACGGAACAATGCCTCAGGGAATTGTTCCGTTTTAACTAGCAAAGCGGTTGCCGCGTTAAAAAGCACCGTATTGAGTTCTGCAGCCTATACAAAAGGTGCTTCCTATGTATTCGTGTATTATCATTTTTTGAAAATAAAGCAGATGCGGCTTATATAAGGGTGCAGTTAATAGTCTGAAAAGTACATTACTTGTTATCAGATATTAGTTATTGTGAAAATCAAATTTTCACAATAATGAATAACGCCGATAGTGATAAAAAGTTAATCACTGATAGGTGATAAAATTTTATCACTGAAAGTTATAAAACTGTAGCGATGAAAAAATTAGAGATCAGGAAAATAGTTAATACGTACTAAAATTTATCTTTAATTATGGTTTTAGTAAGCTCAATTCCTTGAAGTTAAATTCAATGTCTATGTTATACATCTGCCTCGAAAGTAAGAACTTCCTACGGTAAATGCTGCATATATTACATTGCAGTGTTACATTTTACTGCAGATCATAACCACTAAATACACTCAAGTTACTGAAGGTAACTACATGTATTGTTACTCAAGTTAACATCTTATTTCGTTACCAATTTTTAATATGTACAGTATGTATATAAAATTTTGATGATTTTACCAGTGGGTGTTTGAATTACTATAGGTTTCTATATCCCTCTATATGAAATTTTCGCTATACGATGCCAACACTAGAATAACTTGAAAGTAAGAACTTCCTACGGTAAATGCTGCATATATTAAATTGTAGCGTTACATTTTACTGCAGATCATAACCACTAAATACACTCAAGTTACTGAAGGTAACTACATGTATTGTTACTCAAGTTAACATCTTATTTCGTTACCAATTATTAATATGTACAGTATGTACATAAAATTTTGATGATTTTACCAGTGGGTGTTTGAATTACTATAGGTTTCTATATCCCTCTATATGAAAGTTTCGCTATACGATGCCAACACTAGAATAACTTGAAATTGTATGGTTAGGGTCCACCATAATGTGTTTGCAAATGGCATTAGTAAAAGTATCAGACATTCTCTACAAGGATAGCTCTAGCAATGAACTAGTGAGTGGTTAAGTTACACTGATCAGCTCACTGATCTACAGCCATTTCTGTATCTTTTTCTTGCTGAATTAGCATTATGATAAGTTAAAAGCAGCATTGCACTGACGTGAACTACTATGAAACTAGCAGACAACCCCAAACAATGAGTGCTCCGAGATGGAGAGTCTACTGCAGTATATTTGGATACGAGGACATTAAGGATACCTTTGGTTGGTGGCACTGATCAAACAGGTTGATGCAGAGCCTATATTGAACTGTGCTTGTATTTATAGCTGGGTTGTAAATTCAGCTAAAATCTGTGGCATCAAGTGAATAATTAGGCCTGACTGAATCTGTACCTCGAGTGAGGACATGACAGGGTACTCCAACTAATGTGTGTACATGTGCATTAGATATTACAAATAAATGCAGATACAACTGTCATCTGCTCAGGACCCCAAGTTACGACTCACGTGATTACCAAAATGAACATAACAGAAATTCACAACGAGCCTGTTACAAGTGCAGATATTGTGGGCACCTTGCCCAACACTGCCTTCACGCACATAACAAAAATCGAATAACTAGCAAGGAAATGGGAAGAAGAGAGCATCAGCACCGGATGTTCCTCCACCATGTCACTACCAAAGCAGGTGATGCATTCATCCTCACTAAAATAGTGGAACATGAAGTAGCCTTTAGTTAATACTGGATGCCGATAGACTGATCAACAGCACTAGCTAAAGATCAGATGGGGGAATTAGCCTCTGTGTAAGTCAGAGCAGCTGCTCAAGGAGTGGTTGATAAGGTGACTTTAAAAAATACAGCCAATTGCAAATGGAATTTGAAGTGACTGTGAGGTTACTGTCTGGTGTGATGTCAGCATTATCGCTATGGGATACTAGTTGAAGGTGAATAAAAATCATTATTTAAGAAACAACATGGTCCAGAAAAGATGATATGCCACACAAACTTAGGGGAACAGGAGGTAGTGATCAAAGACATGAACAAAATAGCTTTGTAAAATGCTGAAGATGGTCACTGACTGCCTCTGTTCACACATGCGTATGATAAAGAAGAGCGGACAACAAAAGGCGAGTGATCTAGGGGACCAACTCAGAATTATTTCAAATACCTCTCAGGCTAGGATGTGTTCTGGTGAAACTGAGGAATGCTAGAAGCTATACAGCAAGGCAAAAAGCAACTATGATTGGAGTCATGAGAAACCATATGATAAGAATCGATAGCACCAGCAGACTGCAGATGTAAGATTGGTAGTCATAGTCACAATTGAAGACTGTAAGTTAGAGGTAGAAGAAAATCGTGTGTTGATGAAATATGAGAGCGACATTGACATTAATATGGATCATGTTCAACAGAATAATCACTCAGATATGACTGCTTCTAGAAAACATGGTGTAACTGATGAAAAAGTTTGACTTCCAGAGAGTAGACAATCAGCCACCAGTCCTAATGTGAACAATGTATATGACACTCGGATTGATCTTGAAGATTAAGAGGAAATGTGCTATACTAGTAGATACTTGTAGACTGTATTGGCTGTACATGTCTCAGCTGATTACTTGATGCAGGAGTCATTGTCATAGGTTATTATGCAGAGTTTTGTAACTTGCTGTTGTGTAATCTCCACATACCAGTAAAAGTGACTATTTTGAGAATGGTAGTGGTTTTGTCATCTTCTGTGAAGTAGTTATTAGAATAAAGGAGTGTTTACAATGAGTTGCTGAACAATTATTTACATCAAAGCTAACAACTAGAACTTACAGAACTTTGCTTTGATGTTCAAATTCACATACCTGAATATGATTGTTACCATTAATTAACCTGCAAGCACTTACCAATGCCTCTTGCCTTGTCTCCGCTTTTGAAGGCATGTTTGTACACTTTGTGCTAGAGGGAACTTCTGAATCACTGAGGGTACCGCTGACCCTGCTAACAGCTAGAGTTGATAGAACAGACCAATCTTCTCCTCTGTCAGTGGTAATTGGGGTGCTAGGAGTCTCGGGTACCAGCACTTCTAGAGAGACTGGTAATTCTAAACAGTAAAGGTTCTAATATATCCGTATGAACAGAGTGGATGAAGTAGAGTTTTATATTTCTAGCTGGTGAGTATGTTAATCAGCAAGTAACCAGATTCAGTCAAACATTTAAGATCTTTAGGTAAAAAGGTAGTATAATGCCAGGCTTTTCCTCTAAATACAAGTCCTTAAAATATTACTTGAGACTAACTCAAGGTAAGAGATTAACTGGAAGACCTCTAGTACACTTACTCTGAATAATGTGTGAGATTAAAATTATAAGTAATTATTCAGTTAGCCTGCTGTAAGTAACCAACTATCTCCTCCTATGAAGAGGACGATTATGCTGAGCCCTGTATCTATATATATGCTCATCCTTGGAAACCAGAAGTCAGTCTGTTAATTAATACATGACTGCTGTTTCCTCCAGCCTGACATGAGAACGCTGTTATTAACTTTATCAGCCTCATCATATTTACACACTAGCCAATACTGTAGACATATAGAGATGTATCAGCCTAACATATACTCCATAGACATCTACATCCCTTACCAGTAGCTGGTACACAGCCAGTAACATCAGTCATCATCAATTCACAGGGTTCAGAATCTTTAATGTTAGTCAGATCTAGCAAAGTGCTTGGATCTTCAACCTGTTGAATATATCGCACGATCTCTTGCATACATCTATTGATAGAAGAACTCTGGCTATATAAATATGTAACCTATCAAGTAAATTAAGTGGTATAACCTGAACATAAGACTGAATAAGAGCTCAAGAAACATAATATGACCAAAGAAACTATATGGAAATAATGGAAAACATTTTATACTTTATCAGCAATGTTTACTCAATGAATTACCAATGTATGTTATAGTAGAGTATTATTTGGAGTTGTGAAAGGTGGAAGTATTTACAGCTCATAAATATTTGAGGATGTAAAATGAGTATTTAAACTCTGGGCAACAGCAATACAAACGGTAGCAACTTGGAACATAATAATCTGAAATATTAGTACACTGTATTTATAATTGAAGTACTGATAACAACAAAGGCATACAGATACAACAACATACTGTACAATTATAAAAATACAGGTAGATGTACATTGGAAGAGATAAAGTGTTACCATTTAAAAGTGTGGCACTCTCCTTAAAGGTTGACTTGCAACAAAATTCACAATACAGTTACTTGGTATCAAAAGATACACCATATCTTACTCTGCTGTGTTGTAGGTGCCAAATATGTGGAAATGTGATTACAAGCTCTTAAAAGCTAAAAAACGAACAGTTAATCGCAGCCACACGAGACCGTCGTAGTTTGGATTCTCTTTCCAAAATGGCTTTCCAATATCTGTTGACCTATGTTGGGCTAGGCGAGACTTCGAGACCAAAAATTGTAACCATAAAGCAAGCTTCTTGCAAACTTAGCAAGCATAATACTTGAAACCTTAAAACAACAGCATAAACTTCAAAACAATTCGAAGCATTCTAAATCATGCAAGTTTATGCAACAACAGATCTAAGAAATGCAACCTTTGCCTAATAAGTTTTATATTATTGACAAGCCAGAAACACCTACACTTAAAAACGATCAAAATGTCATCAACCTGTCCACACTCTAACATTTCTCATTTTTCATGTTAGAGTCGACCGATCAGCAAGAAGTAGTAGCACCAGCCAACCAAGTAGATCATCAGCCAATCAGAGAAAAAGAAAGGATTATCAACTAACATCTTGATATTCAAGTATCAGCCTGAAGATTAACTCTCATGACATAAGGGTCATGAGAATAACTAGAATATTTATGGCTTCTGCAGTGACTATGGTAATCGCTACAGTTCCATCTTTTCAGAAAAATGCACCTAACCATGTTTTTCCTTATTTCTTCATAGGAACGATTAGGAAGGCAAAAAAGGCAAGTGAATTACGGGAAAAGTGAAGGCATTAACGAAAATGTGTTTCAAAACCTGCGCAGTTCTCAGCCTGTTCTCAGTATTCACTTGTATATAAAATTTGTCAATACACCTTTCGGTGAGGATGGGTTAACATAGACCATGGAGTAACCATCGACCTTTCGACCTTTCACTGATTGATGAACAATGTTTAATGGTTTTACTTTTTTCTTTGCCATGTGATGTGACTCTCACACTGCTACATGTAACTGCTCCAATCTTCTCTAATATTGCAAGCAGACACACTGAGAATCATACCGTAATCGTACCGTACTCAGGGTGTACTCGTACTGTACTCATCGTGACTTAAGTAGAAACCTACAGAGTAGCTATAAAAAGGAAACTTACCATGCAGCTCTGACTTAACTTCTGTAGAATATGGAGAGGACTGGTCTGGGCACTGCAATGTACTGTTGCCATTTGCACAGATCTCAGCTTAGAAAAACAGTGCTTCAAAAGCACCCTGCAGTTAGAAAAGAGACAATGGTAAACTTTGCAACTATGCAAACGTTTGAACAGTTTCCAAGACAAATTTGAAGCAATATTTTTAAAGTTTTCTCTATTTGATAGACTAAGGGATTCAACATGAATTTTTGAAAAACTAAGTATAGGTAGTTTGTGCTATGGTATATCCCTGCACAACGCATCTGATCAAATTGTTTGCTCATTGAAGAGAAGTTCTGGTCTGGTTTACACTTCACAACAAATGAATGAGCAGTTTTAAAATTCTCCAAAATATTTCAACTATTTGCGATGCCAAATTTTCAATGTAATTCAATCAAACAAAAAGAGCATTTTGGAAGCAAAAATAATACCAATACTGGTTGCGTTAACAACTCTTCTAGAAGGTTCTTATTAATTGACCAATGGCGAGGCCATCCAAAATAAGTGATAAGCTGGTGTAACCCACCCTTTTCCACATCCCTCTGGGCCTACGAGGATGAAAGGTTGCATGCTCTCCGCTCTCAGCCAAGGGGTGAAATAGTCGAGACACATCTGAATGGCACTTGTGCATACCACTGGCAGTTCTCCACCAGAAAACCTGTCCACTGAGAGGTCATCCCCATCCTCCATCACATAGGAGGCAAGTGAACCAGAGCGATCATCGTAAAAGGTGTTGAGAGGTCGTTGTCCATCAGGTGGCCTCTCATTACACTAACTATAGACCTAAAACCAGCGAAATGATAGGTATAAAGCTGCTGAATCTAAACCCAAACACTTTTGAAAAATGTATGTCGAAGTGCTGCCTACACGTCTCACACTAGCAGCATTAGTAATGTAAAGAATTTGCCTCTGATACATCGGTGAAGATGTTTGAGGGTGCGCGCTGATTGTCATTTACTCCACCAATGTTCAAAAACAAACCCTAGTTCTATTGCGTAATGTCTAGATTTTAAATACCAACAACCCGAACTCAAGACATGCAGTTATGACTTTGGTGCATCGACATGTTGCATGAAAGTTCATTGACCTTGCGAATTACTCCCAAGACAAAACTTGTGGGGTAACCTACCAGCTCAATAATTAAACTGTTTCAGCAAAGTTCACAATGTTCTATTTTTAATAAAGACAGATTTTGCCAAAAAACAATCAGTCACAAAATATAAAGTGTAAGATACTATTTAAGTAGTTTAGACAAAATTAATCAAATAAAAATCATTAAGGCAAGAGAAAAAGTTAACCGATTAATTAAAATCCAAGACTTGAATACATAAGTTTTAAAATAAGTCTATAACTCCCAAAAATTGTAGAACTCAGCAACTGCCTTACATTATATTGTAAAATAGCTCAACTTGCCTTGCTCTGTGTAGATCCAGTGACTGAATGCCGAACTTAGAAAAATGCTGCAGTATTTATTCTGTTTTTACTATTTATAGGAGACAAAAATAAGTCAGCGTATCATTGGCTAAAAGAAGTGTGACGTGCAAAAGATTACAACATGTTGTGAAAGATCCTGTGGAAAAATTATGAATATTAAAATCTCAAAAATAGTTACTTTTGTGGCTGTGTCTGATATTAAATTGTCATTTCTGGCTGGTCATTTCTTGCTTTGGTTTGGTCTTGATTCGGACGTTTAGGGGGTAGTCCCTGGGCACCGTCACAAGTGTGTATTTCGCTGGCTATCCTTTATTTACTGGATTTGGTCTCTCTTAACCCTTGGTCTGGTAGCTCAGGTGTTTGAAGGGACGGGTCTTGTTACCGCATATGAGATAGTGGAATTGCAGGTTATGGTAGTGTTGGCTCTCACGAAGTTGCAGCGTGTGTAATTTTCTAGCCATGGGAATGATCTTTTAGGTGTCGGATAATTAGGTTTTCATAAGTCAAGACTTCTCCGGTTGGTGATTGATTGCAGCTTGTTGTTTCAGGGGTGTAGTGCTTTCTTCTTCAAAGGCCTATGTTCAAACAGCATTTCGACGAGATTGGCAGTAAAAGCTCTCTTTTTCAAAAGCATGTTTATAGTAATGGAACAGTTGTCTACCAGTAGTGAGTTGAAAGTCGAAACTGGACAGTCAAAGAGAAATTTGCAATCATTGGGTGTCAATATTATCGCAAGAAACACTTCTTCATTCAAAGGTATATTCATCATAGCAAGTTATTGTTTACTTGTATTTATTTAGTAATTTACAGTTCTTAATTCAACTAGATTCCAAAGATCTACATAAATGTATATAGCTAAGTCGAAAAAATTTTACACAATCAAATTATTCAAACTATCATTGCACCTTTGACTAATTCAAGAATTAAAACGAAGGAAAATTCCTAACTGTTTAGGAAGCTGAGTGACTATTAATATACTCATTCCAACAACTATTCGAGTGAGTTTAGTGAAGCTGAGTGACTATTAATATACTCATTCCAACAACCATTCGACTGAGTTTAGTGAACCCTCATGCTACATACAGATTACGAATCACGAAATTAAAACTGCTATTCTCACTTATTTTATCCATCTTGACTTAAAGGACAGACAACTCACTGTGGCTAATTTATATTTTAACCATCACTCGGTTTACCCACTCAGTGTCAAGGTCACGAGTTCCCACTATGCACCAATATTTTTAGACTTTTTCCACAGAAACAGATTAGCGTTAAGAATGAACTTGAACAAAGAATTTTGTAAATTTTAGCTAAACGTATCAGTATTTTTCAATTGTTTTTGATGTTTGAGGTGATGAGGTGTGTCAGGGTGTTTCTAGAGGTGTGCCAGGGTGTTTCTAGAGGTGTGCCAGGGTATTTCTAGAGGTGTGTCAGGGTGTTTCTAGAGGTGTGTCAGGGTGTTTCTAGAGGTGTGCCAGGGTGTTTCTAGAGGTGTGCCAGGGTGTTTCTAGAGGTGTGCCAGGGTGTTTCTAGAGGTGTGTCAGGGTGTTTCTAGAGGTGTGCCAGGGTGTTTCTAGAGGTGTGCCAGGGTGTTTCTAGAGGTGTGCCAGGGTGTTTCTAGAGGTGTGTCAGGGTGTTTCTAGAGGTGTGCCAGGGTGTTTCTAGAGGTGTGCCAGGGTGTTTCTAGAGGTGTGCCAGGGTGTTTCTAGAGGTGTGTCAGGGTGTTTCTAGAGGTGTGCCAGGGTGTTTCTAGATGTGTGCCAGGGTGTTTCTAGAGGTGTGCCAGGGTGTTTCTAGAGGTGTGTCAGGGTGTTTCTAGAGGCGTGCCAGGGTGTTTCTAGAGGTGTGTCAGGGTGTTTCTAGAGGTGTGCCAGGGTGTTTCTAGAGGTGTGTCAGGGTGTTTCAAGAGGTGTGTCAGGGTGTTTGTAGAGGTGTGCCAGGGTGTTTGTAGAGGTGTGCCAGGGTGTTTCTAGAGGTGTGCCAGGGTGTTTCTAGAGGTGTGCCAAGGTGTTTCTAGAGGTGTGCCAGGGTGTTTCTAGAGGTGTGTCAGGGTGTTTCTAGAGGTGTGCCAGGGTGTTTCTAGAGGTGTGCCAGGGTGTTTCTAGAGGTGTGCCAGGGTGTTTCTAGAGGTGTGTCAGGGTGTTTCTAGAGGTGTGTCAGGGTGTTTCAAGAGGTGTGTCAGGGTGTTTCTAGAGGTGTGCCAGGGTGTTTGTAGAGGTGTGCCAGGGTGTTTCTAGAGATGTGCCAGGGTGTTTCTAGAGGTGTGCCAAGGTGTTTCTAGAGGTGTGCCAGGGTGTTTCTAGAGGTGTGCCAGGGTGTTTCTAGAGGTGTGCCAGGGTGTTTCTAGAGGTGTGCCAGGGTGTTTCTAGAGGTGTGCCAGGGTGTTTCTAGAGGTGTGTCAGGGTGTTTCTAGAGGTGTGTCAGGGTGTTTCTAGAGGTGTGCCAGGGTGTTTCTAGAGGTGTGTCAGGGTGTTTCTAGATTAAAATCAACAAACTTTATCATGATTAAAATGTTTAGACGAAAAATGAGTACAAAATGGCGTCCCTAGTTGTTATCGTTGCGATAGTTAATATCGGCTATTGTGTTCAAGTTGATGCTTTACGAATCTCTATTCTGTCAGTCTGTTTGCTACTATAGACGTCATAATCACACTTGCGGTTTATCCGAGCGTATTAATCACAATCAAGTTTTATCAATTTTAATCTAGAAATATCCTGACAGTCAGATAACCTCAAACATCAAAAACAATCGCAAATGATAGAAAAATACCAAAACTTTACGATAAAATCTACTAAAATTTTGTGTAAGTTCATCTTCAAGTTCATCCTGATTTCATTAGTCATGAAATTAAGAGTTATCCTCTCTGTATATACAGCTTAAGCCAAAGCTATTTTATTCAATAAACTCATAATAAAGATTTACAATGCCTCAATACCTCCTTAGCAAAGTTCTCTCGAGACCTTTGTGAGAGGTTGCCTCCGAGTCCCTTAATACGATTCACACAGAACTCGGACTTGTCCCTAACTCCAGTGAGATGAGAGAGTCCATTGAGAACAACTCCAACTAGAGTTGTGTCCACAACAAGATCATTCTAGAACAGACACTGGTAGTTTAGGAACCGCAACAACTATAAAATCCATTGAGATTTATCCCAGCCAATGCTCTACAATTGGTTATTCTAAAAAAATTAATTTCCGCAACTCTAATGACATTTACGCTGATGTATTTAAAAAAACAATACTGTGACATAGGAAGAAATTGGCCAGCTGCGTCTATTTTCACAAACGAAATAGATTAACAGCGTTTTATATGAGGCCCGACAGACTAATTTCTTCAGACTCATTACATCATTCAAGGATTGATATTTTATTACTCGATGTATTTATAGCCCTTAAGATCATCAGAAATGCTTCTGATTAACTCAAAAATACAGATTACAATGATCGCAAAACTGCAAATTAAGAATTAATTTAATACCTGTTCTAATTCTAAACTGTTCTTAAAATCTAAATAGACTGCACAATTCAATCTACTGTAATACGCAGCAGAATAAAGCCACAGTTCAATACTTCTAATAGATTATCATGTGAAGACAACTCAGAATAATCATGGAGTAAAAGAACATAAAACTCATCACCTTGACAAAGTTTTTTACTGGATAGTAACAGATGAGAGCAAGATTTGACAAAATTAAGATAACAAGATTTGAGCATAAATGGGTTTAACACCTGCTATCTACTGTCCAACTGACTACTAACACCCTCCAACTACTGTCCAACTAACTATAAACACCTGCCGTCTACCCTCCAACTATCTGGCTTACCTGTTTGAGCACAAAGTCAATTCCTTTATAGAAATGGTCCTCTATCCAGCCAGACATCCTGTCTCTCTCACTCTCTGACAGCTTGTTCAGCCATGTATGTATGATGGCTTTCACATCTGTGTCCTCATCACTGTGTGTATATATTTAATAGCATCGTTAACCCGCTCTCATAAAAGCACTACACAAAACATTAAAGATCCCAGACATTTGTCGATTTTGTTTTAATAAGAATTTTAATTCGACTTAAATTTTTGATGAGTTTAGTTCAATGCAATAAATTTGATTTAGTCTGGACATAGGGCAAACACTGTTTTCTATTTCGAGTCACCAAAATTTTACATCCACCATCATATGTTGGATGTAGAATAGCAAATTTATGAAATTTCTGTTACTACAACCTACAATTCACTATTCTGGCACCTCTGCAATACTATTAGCCTACCAGCTTTTAAAACATTTTTGTTTAACTCACCTCAATATTTCCCGATTTTTGTCTTAATTTTTCGGTTTTGACCCCATTTTGCTGATGATTACTAAAGCTGATGAACAGCGTGTGAACTGAACTTGTATTTGAGCTGACTTTAGTTCAACCAAATATACATTCTACTTATGTTTTATATTTGTATTTTATCTAGCAAAAACAAATTCCATTTTCACTTAGTTGAAATTTAATTTAAAAAATAACAAACTGCAACATAAAAGTGAAGAATTTCTTGAGATAGCAAATTGGTAAACTTGTCTTATATTAAATGGTGAAAGCGCTAATAGATTTTCAAACATGGTTTTCTCTGCAATTGGTGTGAGGGTTTCTGTAAGGCTTTGTCAACAAAATTCTATACGTTCCTTATAGAACATATAGAATTCTGATAGCAAAAGTTGAACACATCGCTTGAGTAGCCACAACTCCTGTATTTGGAGCGTTTTAAGACAAACGCTTATTGAGGTCAATGTAAAACTGTGAGATGGTTTTCCTGATTACCTTAGGAATATCATGCCCATACGCGAGATGGTGGCAGGAGAAGCGCAACTGAGATCATGCGTTTCGAAGAGGAAGTTGATGTTGCGCCCAAACTGGATTCTTTCACCGGAAGGCATTGTGAGGAGACGATTGTCATCCAATACAGAGTTGAGAGACTCGATCCACTTAGGATCGATGTCTCCGTCACACACAATCCATGACTGTATATCTATATAAAAACAACATTTATAGTTTGGCAAAATAATACGAAAAACAGTTTTTTCTGTAAATTAGCATGGCATTTCAATGCTACAGAAAGTCAACAGTAAAGAAAAATAAAAATATATACCCAGGTAGCTGTCAAAAATTCGATGATTTTTTACAGTTTTGCAGAGCAGTATAAAATGTTTGAATTTCAACACATTCGAAAAAAAATGATCAGAGTTTGTGGTGATTTTCCAAGTTTCGATGAAAGTAAAAATAACAATGCAGAAAACTACCAAAACAATTTGTGCTAAAATTATTAGTGTAAGTTAGCAAATCAAAGTTAACACATGCATAATAACAAATATGACATTACATATGTCCAGAGCACCTATTGGACAATACCGGTGTGAAAAGCTTATAAGATGCAAACAAATAAAAATATGTAAAATCAAACCTTGCGGTTCTTTTACCACAAGTCGCGCGCTGTTCGTCAGCACTCCATCGGCCCACTCTCTTGTATCGATATCTATTTGCCCGAGTAGCTGAGTTCTTGGCATAGCTTTAGGATTCATCTTGTAGTACTTAACGGTGTGATTGCAGCGCTCCATCGCGAGGCGCAGAGTGTTCCAGAGAGTCGATTTTCCTGAACCAGGTGGCCCAACAACTACGACTCCCATTCTCTGACGCAGTTGTTCATAGAGCTCTAAGGCTTTCTTTACCTATGAGTAAATGTAATTAGCCAGTGAACCATGACTATAGTAGGGAGCCAACAGAACTGTAAAACTACATGTAAGTTTGTTGGATAAAAACAAAACATATGATATCACAATACAAGTGTAAGACAACACTTTTGTTACTCAATAAATGTTCTCCGCTTTGCTCTAAATGAACTTGGATAGGTATTTACTGAACCATCATCAATTGGTACGTATTTATAATCTATATTATAGTATCTATAATCTAGATAAGTATATATCTACTATGTAAACGGCAATCGTTGTCTGTCTGTCCATCTATCTGTCTAAACGTCTGTCCGCCTTATAGAGTACCGTACTTTTCGGACTATTAGCCATTACTTTTTTCTGATGGCTTATGAGCCAAGCGGCTTATAGAAAGGCGCGGCTATTCTGTGGTTTTTACTTTCACCGATAGGGCGCATTAACGGGAATCTCCAGTTAATACACGCCTCTATACATAACCTATTCATCGTTTGCCGTTTTCACACAAAAATGACGTAATAATTACAACTCTGTAGCTTTCATTTAGCTTCATGACAAGCGATGCTTTTTTGCCTCGACGTATTAGGGCTACTTGGTTTTCTGCAAAACGATATCGACAATAGACTCTCTCGATATTAGAATTTGGCGATTAAATTTTATTAACTCTATGAAACACGATGCCGTTTTGTGAACCTCTATTTCTGGCTTTTCTGGCTTCTAAGGTTCAATTGCTAAATCGCTGTTAAGGTCACTACTTTTCACGCGAACAATTGTACATGCATTATCTCGCGTAGGAATAGCGTCTAGATTCTCTCACCTTCGATCAGACAAAGACACTACAATATTTTATTTTTACATAACATATCGTCGTATTCAGAGTTTTGATGGATAGCTGTTGGTGGAACGGTAACTTCTTTATACACAAACTTTTATGCAAGAATTGTTATTATTAATTCAACATATTCACGAATTTTATCTTGTTTTCTCAGTTTGTATTAATTGTATCATTACCGAATCACCTCATATTGTAATCGTAGCAAAACAGACTCAATTTAGCTATTACTTGCTAATTATTTCACTGTTACATCTAAACCCTTTATAGTCGTTTTATTTTTAAAATTTATTTGACCTGCACGGAACATTTTCCTCATGATATGAAGTTTAAAAGCTGTTTGACAAAGTGAGTTTGAAAACCTTTACAGTTGTTTTTGGTAGAATGGCAAATGTTGTTATATGTTAAATACAAATCAATTTTCTGTTCAGTTTTTTTATCACCCGGGCAACGCTAGGTTGTACAGCTATATGTATTAGCTTACATATATTTCCTTTTAAACCTAACCAATTAGTTTTTCGTAATTAATTTCACATTTTACAACATACATTTGTAAGATTACTGTAAGATTTATCGTGTAAGATTGCAAGTATCAGTTATTCTCGACTCTCTTATATTTACATACATTTACGTACTTTGAAAAATATATATATAGATATATAAATTTAAATTCTCTCATTACAGTTATAAACTTCTTATGACTTTTGAAGTTAATAATATAAGTTTTTTAAAGTTTGTTTCATCGTTGTTATTATTTCAACTTGCATTCTTTTAAACATAAATTGAGTATCGTGTTTGAAGTTTAAACATTATTCATTTTCCTATCACTGTTATTATTACTTGATTAGTTTCTAATCTTTATTATTAATATTATTCTTTTATTCAACCATTTTTGGCAGACATTGTTCTAATAAAATTTCAACTACAAAATACTATGATATTCTGTCATACTTTTTAGTATCGTTGTATTCAAAGAATTGATGGATAGTTTCTGGTGGGATAGTAACCTTTTTATACCCACACATTTTTATGCAAGATTTGCTACTATTAATTCAACATATTCATGAATTTTATTTTGTTTTTTCAGTTTTTATTAATTGCATCATTACCGTATCATATTTTATTGCAATTGTTGCAAAACCGACTTAAGTTAACTATTAGTTGCTAATTATTGGAAATTTACATCTAATCCCTTTTGCAATTGTTTTTTTTTAAATTTATTAGACTGGCAGAAAACCTTATCCTCATGATATGAAGTTTGAAAGTTACAGTTGTTTGACAAAGGTTGATAAACTTTACAGCTGTCTTTATTTTCTCTCAAATTATTTATTTATTCAATTATTATTTATCACAAAACACTTTTCTCATGATAGGTTATCTATCATGCTTTCTCATGTTACCTATGTAGTTTGAATGTTAGAATGGCAAATGTTGTTATATATGTTAAATACAAATAGATTTTCTGTGCAAAGACTTTTTGTACCACCCGGGCAACCCGGGTAGCACAGCTAGGCTTGGGGCCGTGGCGTCACTCGGGAATGCGCTGGAGACTTTTTTTGCCCCGAGTACAGCGAGAGTCTCCAGGAACGGCTTTCCGGATGAATGAGTTGGCGAGTGCGAGGCGATTGAATGCTAGGCGATTAAATGCTAGGCGATTAATTGCGAGTGCGAAGCGATTGGTTGCGAGTGCAAGGTTATTGATTGCAAGACGAGTACGAGGCGATTGAGTGCGAGGCAATTAATTGCGAGGCGAGTGGGAGGTGATTGCGAGGCGAGTGGGAGGTGATTGCAAGGCGAGTGCTAGGCGATTGATTGCAAGGCGATTGATTCCGAGTGCGAGGCGATTGGTTGCGAGACAATTGGTTGCGAGTGCAAGGCGATTGATTGCGAGGAGAGTGCAAGGCGATTGATTGCGAGGCGGGTGCGGGCCGATTGATTGCAAGGCGATTGATTGCGAAGTGATAGATTGTGAGTGCGAAGCGATTGATTGCGAGGCGAGTGCAAGAGCGCGATTGTCAACTGCTCGGCGGGTAAAGACTGGTCAGCCGAGGCGGGGGCTCAGCGTCAGAAGTGCACGATTGTCAACTGCAAATATAGACGGGTATGAACGGATGCATGAATCTAGAATATTTACTAGATTTTACACACATCTAGCTGTAAGACACATTGCAGATTTCCATTGTTCTCCACAACATTGACATGTATATGTGCATGCATACTCTGATCAGGACAACGATTTCAGTAGACTGCATATTTGGAGCTGTTTTACAGTATGAAAGACAACTCTCAATAAACCTTATACTGCACGTGAATCTGTTCCTGTAGGCGGGTAATGCAGCTAGTATAAATATAAAATAAAAATATGTCTTCAACTTTAGAATGAAACAAAAATTGAAAATGGCAACAAATTGCAAAGAAGGACACAGACTATAATATCATCGCAGGTCAATTGCAAGCAATAGATATCAACTGGTAGAGATATTTCTCTGTTTCTCAATGCATATTTATCAAGAGATCTTTGACAAGTTGGAGGTGAGTTAGCAGATTTATTGCATCCCAATGGTTTAATATCGCTCCAACGGAAAAAGAGGGCAAAATATAGGCGACATTCGCTCTGCCCATAATAGGACTAAATTTATCTTCTGAAAATTTTGACGAGCCATTTGAAAAATAGACTGCCAGCCTTTATTTGAACGCCGCCTCCAATTGACCGTGACTGTAGAAAATGGGTGGAAAATAGAGCGCCATGGCATTCAAATGGAGGTTTTACAGTATATGTATGAACCTCAATGTTTGCCTTTAGTTTTTGTCATCGATGTGTCCGGCTATGGCGATTAAAATCCCCGCCGTACTGGATTTGAACTTGCGATGATTGCAATTGCAAAAATGCAAACACACTCACCTAACTACAAGGCTAAGTCATTCTTATCTGATTTAGCTCTACGGTTAATACGCTAATGCACCCTCCGCTAATACGCCTTTCGCTAATACGCCCTCCGCTAATACGCCTTTTGCTAATACGCCTTCCGCTAATACGCCTTCCGCTAATACGCCTTCCGCTAATACGCCTTTCGCTAATACGCCTTTCGCTAATACGCCTCTCGCTGATACGCCTTTCGCTAATACGCCTTTCGCTAATACGCCTTTCGCTAATACGCCTTTCGCTAATACGCCTTTCGCTAATACGCCTTTCGCTAATACGCCTCTCGCTAATACGCCTTTCGCTAATACGCCTTTCGCTAATACGCCTTTCGCTAATACGCCTTTCGCTAATACGCCTTTCGCTAATACGCCTTCCGCTAATACGCCTTCCGCTAATACGCCTTCCGCTAATATGCCCTCCACTCACAGGCATAATAAGGTACCTAGCAGGCATAATAAAATACCTAACAGGCATAATAAAGTACCTAACAGGTATAATAAGGTACCTAACAGGCATAATAAGGTATCTAGTAGGCATAACAAGGTACCTAATAGGCATAACAAAGTACCTAACAAGCATAATAAGGTACCTAACAAGTATAATAAGGTATCTAACAAGCATAATAAGGTACCTAGCAGGCATAATAAGGTACCTAACAGGTATAATAAGGTACCTAGCAGGCATAATGAAATACCTAACAGGCATAATAAAGTACCTAGCAGGTATAATAAGGTACCTAACAGGCATAATCAAGTACCTAGCAGGTATAATAAGGTACCTAACAGGCATAATAAGGTACCTAGTAGGCATAACAAGGTACCTAATAGGCATAATAAAGTACCTAACAAGCATAATAAGGTACCTAGCAGGCATAATAAAGTACCTAGCAGGCATAAAAAGGTAATTAATAGGCATAATAATTTGCACTGGGGAAGCCATCAAAGCAACAGACAGCAACTTGCAAGCTGCTGATCATGCACGGAACAATCAATTTTCTCACTGTCCAACTCAAAAGCTTTTCGCTTTTTTGCATTAAAACTTTGAAAGTAACACCATAGAAATAATTATTAACTGTTTCAGACTAATAGTAGTTCCTTTTTTAATGCGGTCCTAATACTTTGATGTACATGTGCAAAAAACAGTTTACAAGTTTTGGACCAAAGGTTACGTTTAGCGAGCAAACTTTTAGGCATTTGTGCTAAAGGCAGCGCGTAAAAGTTTTGCTCAGATGAAAAATTGTTTGTACGCTAATATCGACTAGCTCAGCAGTGCAGAAAAAAAGTTGAGACCAGAAAATATTTTGGAAGGTATTAGACAACTACATGTAGAAGATGTTCGTTCCATCGAAAATAACAATCAGAACGCAGCTATTCGAGCGAACGATGCAAATATTTTTGTTTTAAAAACATTAATTTGTTACGTGTAATAAAGTATGATTTGTTTGTGTGACTTGTTCATGAATATAATTTTGTAGTATTTGGTAGATTATCATTATAAAACAAATAAATTTGCAAATTTACAGCACATTATTAGATAACATCATTGCGGTAATCTGATCATGCAATTGATCGACGCTCGTAACTCCTCTTCTATTGCACATAAAAAACTAGTTTTGGCTGCAAACTGTAGCCAACATATCAGTGAGTGCAATGAGCTTTTATACAACAATGTTTAATATAAATACAAAATAAAAATATGTCTTCAAATTTAGAAAGAAATAAAAATTGAAAATGCCAACAAATTGTAAAGAAGGACACAGGCTATAATATCATCGCAGGTCAATTGCAAGCAACAGATATCAACGAGTAGAGATTTTGAGGTAGAGAGCATAGCTCTCTTGCTGTGGAGGCAGATTCATCGAGGGTCATAAACTAGTACAAAAGTTATTCTGCTTATCTTGTTTTTTTTTCTATTCTTTGGATTTTCTTTCACTTAAATTTAATTATGGTCTGCACCCACAAGGATGATGAGGTGATTACTTTCCCAAACTTTGTTATCGATGCCAACACTTTTCGAAAAATAGGTGGCCAGTCCTAAAGTAACATTTAAATAATATATTACCTAAAAATACTTATTAAAAATTTATTATTTTGTAAAACCTTGTGAATGTGTATATGTATATGTGAATATGTATTGTAAATAAAAGTATAATGACGACAGAAGCATAAAAAGACCGTTTCTGACGTTCGGTATCCACAATCGATTCTATGTCTCCATCTACCGATTCGATTTATACAATTTCTTTTCTATGGCTAATTTGCTGAAAATCGCTGCGCAGCATGTAAAGGTACAATACCCTCAACTTCGGAGGGGCTGCATCAAAGTACTGCGCATCATAGAAACATACTGATTGACCGCCACTATAGGGAAAGGGTTGAACATAGAGCGCCATGGCATTCGATTAAAGGTTTTATGGTATATGTATGAATCTCAATGTTTGCCTTTAGTTTTTTGTCATCGATGTGTCCAGCTATGGCGATTAAAGTCTAGCCATGAAAATTTCTCATCGTACTGGATTTGAACTTGCGACAAATTGGAAGTGCAAGTATGCAAACACCTTCACCTAAGTACAAGGCTATGTCATTTTTATCTGATTTAGGTCCTCTACGGTATCCTTATCATGATTAAAGTAAAAAAGGTATGTTATATTATGAATTAATATTACCTTTCGCATTTGTTTTTTGTTTGAAATTTTTTCCAAAACCCATTATGCATTTTTTTTATTTGTAATTGTAAATTGGGCCATTTCAATTTCACATGTTCCGTCACAGTACAACTGTAACCTCAGAACTTCAATTTTCATTTTCCGCTTATTGCAAAAGGCAATCGCTAGAAATTGTAAAACTAAAAAATGTTCACATGGACATTCTCAAGTAGGAATTGTCTCTATATTCTCTCTGGGTTCGGTCAGACAAAGTACCCTCGTGCGCTTCATTCATGTATTTAATTTCGGTATCTCATTTTTATGTTTGTGCCAGTATCAACTATCGAGAGGTATATTTATATAGTCATATTATATTATCGAGAGGTATAGTTATATTCAAAACTTTGATGGAGAGCTTCTGCAGCAACATTAACCTCTCTCATACACACACTTCTATGTTCACAATTTACTTTTCACTTATCTAGCCATTGCTGCTAATTACTTCACAATTAAACACCTTTACAATAGTTTTATTAAGGTACGGTCACACGTAACGAATTATTTGTTCAACCTGACCAAAATCACGAAGTGAACAGAATTGTCTGAGCTGTGCATGCACACGCTGTGCTTGCGAAACGCATTTAATTGGCTAAACGAGTTATTAGCAAGCATAATTCTAGCAGCTTTAGCAATTAGTATAGTCCAAGACACGTATGACGACACACAATAAAAGCACAAGTGTAATTCAACATAGTACACACGATGCAACTGCTTAGATTGCGCTATTGTTGGTTTTTATCGTTTGGACATTATGGTTACAGATCGTTTCTTTTTTTTAAATAATAACAATTTTCCTTTTAGCAGCAAAAGTTCCGTGGTAGAAAGAGTTGCCATCTTTAGCGCAATCAAGTCAGTTGCATCGTATTTTCTGGCGAATTGCCGTAATATCTTTCTTGTGTGTTCCTTTATGTGCTTCGAACAATGTAAATTTTAAAAGCTGTTAGAATCGTGCTCGCTAACCAACAATAGCGCAACTTGAGCAGTTTCATCGCGTGTAATAATTTTAATTAATTTAATCACTAAGAGATTAACTGTAGAGGTTCAATAAGAAAATCAATGGAATACAAGTAATTTGTGGACTACTGCCAAAGACCAAAATTGAAATGTTCTTTTTAATGGACAATTGAAATTAATCAAGCAACGATTGTGAATCGACTGAAAGCTTCCAAATAACAAAACAGCAAGCTTGACAGCACTTGGTATGTAGCGAAAAGGTTTGACAGATACATGTATAACGTTTTCACCAAAATACGAAGTCACTGCGCTTTCAGGGTCATCGTAGTTTCATAACTTTTCACTGCACAAAATATCATCACAAAGCCAGAGATGCCTAGTAAATGCTAGCATTATGTTACTGGTATAACACGTGCACCCGTGCTGCAACCATAAGTCGCAAAACAGGGTATTATTTTAACTCATGTCCATTATACCAGCAGTAATAGTATTTGTTGTATGATGGGAATTGTGGGACACAGGCTATGTTGGTATCTGATGTCAAGGCAGTTGTGGGTGGTCATAGCGATGAGTGTGTAAAGTCAAGAGATTAGGCAGTATTAGGCAGTATTAAGCAGTATATAAGCAAATGGAATGAATTACCAAGGCTATTCTTCTTTACTACAACTGATGACCTACATTAATACAATGTGGGGCAGCTGACAGAGTGTTGAGTTTTTTCCTGTGATCGTAAACAAAAGAGTGGTAGTATTATTGGCTTGTTAAATTTAACAATTGACACTACCCTTTAACAGGCATGAAAGTGAGGTGACATTTGAATCAGGTGAAGTGTTGGAGAGGTGAGTTGTTGAAGCTGTGAGGTGCCGACACTGTGAAGTGTCCATGTTGGAAAGATACCAGTGAGTTGTTTGAATTTATTATTCGTGAAGCAAAAAGTGACAATTAAAAATAAAGGAAGATGTAGAGTGAATAGCGTTGGTAGTGTAAAATAGATTGTGTTGTGACATGATGAAGTTCGGTTATCCAAAGCTGGCGTCCAGTGAACACAGTGATTGTTCGTAGGAGAAACTTTTTGAGATGAATTTGTGTATCCAGAGTGTAGTCAAAAGGAGAGGATATAAGGGTGAAAGTGGTAATAGACAACCTAATACGAGAGATACACAACCTAATATGAGGGGTAGAGCTAAATCAATGCTGTTATTGAAAGCTATTGAACATAGTGGTAGAGAAATGTTGAAAGTTGCAAGGGTCGATGTAGAGAGCGCAGATTGAAACAACTGCCAATAGGTTAAAGTTGCAGTTAAAGAAGCCATCAACAGCTTTAGAAAATGCTGATGGTAGTGAGTTGAATATAGTTGGAATAGTAGAAGTTCCGTTTGAAAGTAAATACAGGAGACTACGGAGGATGAGGTTTATATGGTGAAAGGATAAAAAACGAACTTTTTGGGCATAACTGAGTTGCAGCAGCTAAAATTATAAACTGTGTTGTAAGTGCGTTATGAGAGAGCAAGTTTGAGTCTGATCAGGATGATGGAGAAGAAAGTGCTATACTGGCGATGGTGCTGGCACTAATGAGGAGAATATTTTTGGCAGTAGCCTGGGGTTAGACAAGCCAGAGGCACAGCCTATGGAGTCAGGTAACAAACATCACAAAGCGAGTTAGTACGTGTGCTCATTGGTAGTTATAGTGTAGCTCGAAAAAAAGGGTATGGTGTATGATGGGATTTGTGAGATTCGGGCTATGTTGGCGTCTGAGGTCAAGGCAGTTGCAGGTGGTCGCAGCAGTTATGGTGAGTGTATAAAGCTAGGGAATTATACAGTATCAGGCAGAGATGAGCACTCCAGTTAACACGTTTGCTCAAGCATGCCTTAATGCTCAATTTACAAATGAATCGAATCGATTTTCTGGTATTTTGCTTACTGTAGAATTGAAATGCCTCGGCGCATCCTACCAGTAATAATTGAATTGTTTCTTTATTGTCATCATAGACGAATCGCCTCGATTCTCCATTTTTGAACAAGCAAAAACATTGAGTCAATGATACTCTTTGTTATTACTATCTCAGTACCTCTATGATTAGTAATTTATTACTACATTGATGGAAAATTCATCATGGACAGTGACAACCTATTTAACCAGTCAGTTATTAGTAAGTGCAGAGTAGTAATGCCAGCCGCACATGTTTAACATTTTCATAAACTTCGATATGACAGCATGTTTTTTTTTCGATAATATGCAGTATTTTTTATGTACCACACAACGATATAGTAGAGTTCTATGGTTTGCCTGTGCACTAGGAACAAGTTTAGCTATGCTTTTTTGATCGTCAAGCAAACAAACGTAACTACATCTCATTCAAACATCAGGCCTCGTCCTACGCAGTTGTCTAAATTTATTACTCAGGACTCGGTGATAAATTGAACCTAGTTCACCGGTCTGATTGTTCTCAGATTTGTGGTTTGTTGGCAAGATTTTCTCTCACTGGATAAGTAGTTTCACTAGTAAAGTGAGTTCTCTAATTTATTCAAAATTTAATAAATATATTTATCAACTTAATAGCAACAACATCCATTCTTTGTTACAATATTATTATAATCATATTATAGATATGACGGGCACTACTGATAGGGCTAGCGCAACGATGTCGTTTTTTTCAGAAGTAGCGGCGCATGCAGTGGTAAATAGTTTATTTATTTAGGTAATTATTGTGTTATATTAAATATGAGATGAATGAAGGAGTCTAAATGTAGTAAATAAATGAGAAAGCATTATTTTTAATTATTATTGCTCTATCCTAAGCTTTTCATGTTTTGGTGCATCTCAAACCTTTTCCAACTGTGCATTACCAAAATGATGTAGTGGCAGTTAATAAACAAACAATAATTATTATAATACTAGCTGTGCCTCCCAGCGTTGCCCGGGTATTATGCCCGGGTAAAAATTGGCTTATAAACAATGAAAGATGATAAGAGTTGCCTACCACTTGCTAATAGCCAGGCACATTGCCAATAGAAAATTGCATTAAAAATCAGCTTATAAACAATGAGAAGTGATGAGAGTTGCCTGCCACTTGCTAACCTACCACTATTAGCCTGGCATCAGATAGGGGACATGGTGATATGCAACAATATTGGTGCCATTATTATATAGAAGAATAGCGTGTCAAATTATTACCAATGCATTAGGACATTTCCGTTTTCTTTCACCCACTACTAGCTTTTACTAACTTGTATTTGCTTTTACAACTCAAGAAATAGATGTCACATTCTGCTCAGCCAGTGGCACCTGTTGTCGTCAAACAGTCAGAGAAGCGCAGATTAGGCCTCGTCTACAAACTAAAGAAAAGAGCCATTGCTCTTTCTGTGTGAGATATTGGCTTAGAGGTTGAACTACTTAAATATCACGAGTTGCCTGCTACACATAATGGTAATTTCACCTGCATTGTTCTATTTTGGCTGTTTGTATATGTCAGCTAGCAGAAATTATTGTTTTAGCAGTTGCTACTTTTGCTGCCGTAACTTTAAGCTATGTGTAGTCATGTGTCGACTAATCTGATGTGATATCACTCAATTATTAGTGATAATACAAATCTGGTAGCTAGTTTCTATAAATGAGGAACGTCATGCTTTGGTGCTGTTCAATATGCATTCTAGAGAAACTGCAGAAAATAATTTGATTGTCAGCACTTAGCACTGAAGATTTTTATATAGGCTTCTGTAGAGAGTGTTGGAGTAAATACAAGAGGGAGATGCTCAAGTCGGCTAAAATTAAGGAGATTCTATTCACTCCGCCTGCAACCAGTACCCGAGCGAAAAGAGTAGTATAGTCATGGGGGCATGATCATGCACCCCCATAGATCGACACCAGCAACTTAAACAAAACTTATATTTTGTGAATGTAACCACCGAGCGCATTGAGAAACTGCCCTATGATATATAATAAAATAAAACTGCAACACTAAACGCTTATTTCACTTGTAAGGCCGTTTTGCATAAGTGTTACCCAACAACATTTGTGTACATACATTGTTATGTGTGGTATTTAAGGAATTCACTCACTTGAACACCACACTAACATCAGTGATTAGTAATTACCCTGTCTCACTTTATTCAGACTATGCATTTATGATTAATGTCTCAGAAGGCAAGCCACCTTATTATGGATGCCAAGAGTTGCGAGTTCAATTTATAGGACTTGACCCAAATCTTTAGTGCAAGTCGAACTATGCTATTTACCAGATGTCAGTGTAGCAATAGAAGTACTCTTTATTCTCATAAACCAAAACCTTAATACATAAATAGCCAAATTCTAAAATAAAGCAAAGCAACAATGAGTAATAAAAGCTAAGTAATAAAATATCTTACGCCAACAGCTAGCTGTGTCTGCCTTTAAGCTTTGTCTTGTACGTCTACAAGAGGTCACAGTCAAAAGAGGATGAACTACTATAAATGTTCTCTTTTATAGGCATATGATTAGCGTGAGGGTAGACGTATAAGTGTTAGGGATTTTGTCTCTATATTACTGTGGTTGGTCATTGAGGGAGCACTGACTTCGAGTACGTCAACAGAAGAGAGCTGTCCTGGTGGGGCGGGTGTTGTAGTTGCGCAATGTTGCTTCTGTTGTGTATGTCAGAGAATTTCACCAGATTGATGTGATGATATATTCAGTTATTTTGTCAGTGTCCAGTGTCAGCTGGTAGAAGATTGGATTTCAGCTTCTCTTGGTGGTTGATTCTTCTAAGTTTAGAGTTCTTAATTAGCTTGTTGCTGCATTTGAATTATTGAACTTTGGATGCCTTCAGAGGTCTTGTTGCTGGTATGGCTTGCTATCCGTACGTCTCGTTGTGTGTATTGTGTGTACAACTTCTGGGCTTAATCCATTCTTTAGCGGTGTCTTTGTATTTCCAAGCAACAGCATAATGTATGTAAATCCAGCAATCTGTTCCATTCCGCGTTCGTATCGAGTTTTAGTGAAATGTCAATATAACAATATGCCAACTTTCACGCATTGGGCGTGAGACTCACGCAATCACCCCAAAGAAAAATGAAAATGCGTGAGACTTTTCGTGAGACCCGATGCGTGAGACCCAATTTCCACAATTTTATATATACTATCATTGATACATCGATTGCTCCAAAACCAAATCTCACGCATTGCCCACTCTTGGGTTGGCAAGCCTGTTTGTGTAAGTGAGCAACATCTATTCAGATCAGATAGCTAGTGAACAAGTGGTGAATTGATAGAGTATTCATTTTATTTACAACACTGAATTGATTTATTGGGAGTTAAGATAGCATAAGAATTTAATTTTAGTGTTTTGTTTATTGAATTGAAATTAATAGATTCTTACCAGGTCTTGCAAAAGAATTGGGAGTTGAATTGCTAATCTTTTTGATAAGAATATAATCGAGTACTTTTTAAAGCCTTAAAACATTTCGGGTATCAGGCAGCGTTAAGCAGTAAATAAGTCAGTGGATAAGAACACTGAGGCCGTTCTTCTTTGCTACAACCGATGTATGCACCTAACTTAATACAACAGTAGTAATATCCAAAATTGCTGGACTTGCGATGATTAGCAAACACAACCATAGTGAAAAAACATTATTTTTAATCAATGATGTGGTATAGAAAATGGCAACTGTGAAATTAACCCTACTTTGAAAATAAATTTATTTTGCGCTTTTTAAGACTTGTGGCGCAACCAAATACATATCCACGCTTGCATGTTTACCTATTTAAACGCAGTTCGCGTTGTCGTTGCCACAGCGAGTCAACGCGCAGTTTTGTTTTAAAGGTCTAAAGGAAGAAAAGAATATATTTAATTGTATAGTCAGAGCATTTTTGAGTCATTTTATGCCAATTAAACACACGAAAAATAAAATTTAACAATATTTAAATTGCATAGATAAAGTAGTGCATTCCACACCTCATATTTTGTACTTATAAAAACGTGAGTAGAAATACATAAATAAGATTTTCTTCCCGCGATACGCAGTTATCCATATCAGTTTTTTGGCTCCGTAAACATAAATCTATGCATATTCTTAGTACGAAACCTGTTTGGTTGCACCGATAACACATAGGTCCTTAGTCTGTTTCGGCTATCTTTTGTCAGAAATCGCCGTCACCATTGGCAGTAGCCGTGAAAATTTATATACCCTATACACTGTATGTATCTATTAAAATTGATTATCACTGCCAGCTAATATGGATTACGTAATACTGTAGCCTAGTTCTTATAGCAAAATATTCGTTTTCCGTTGCAACGGTTTCATAGTTGATTCGCTGTTTGTTTGGAAATCTAAGCTATTCGTATGAGTATCGGTATCGGTATCGGTATAAATAGATCCTGCAGATATTCATATGAATATATTGTGCAGGCCTCAAGTTTGTACAATCAAAAGTATAGACTAAAATTACAACCTCAAAAACAAAAAATAAAAAAGCTTATTGTATGACATATATATCTCCGAGTTTCATATCTCGTATAGTTCTCGGAAGGAAGCTATTATGGTACTTGTTGTTATTTGCGGTTAAATTCATGGGCTGCGAGGCACGCTGACTTCTAGTGGTACAATGATCTTCATTTTTATTTTTACTAAAAAGCTCAGGAAACTTGTGTGATATTGCTCCTGGAGACTCGGAACAGGCGTCTCTGATCATTTTATATAACAAACATTTACGCAAGTTGGTTCTACGTTCCTCTAACGTCTCCAGGTTCATGTCTTTAATTAAGCCAGTTATACCAATATCGCGCCCTTTAACATTGCAAATAAATCTTACAGCCTTTCTCTGAACCGCCTCAACCTGGTCAACCTCGTATCTCTTGTACGGGTCCCACACCTGGCATCCATACTCCAAAATAGGTCTAATAAAGGATTTATATGCAAGTAGTTTGAGAGCTTTAGGTGCACTAGATATAGATCTCCTTAAAAATCCTAGCATTTGACTGGCCTTTTTAACTTTGCAATCGATGTGATACTGCCACGAAAGGTCACTAGATAGCCACACTCCCAAGTATAGTGAATGGGTTTCAAACTGTAACAAACTTCCATTTAAAAAATATGGCAACTGGTCGTCAGAACATGCAGAACCTGAAAAACACATCACCTTACACTTTTCAATATTAAATTCTAGCTTCCACCTCTGAGACCAATCGAAGACAGCGTTTATGCTATTCTGAAAGTCGACAACAGTAAAGGAATTATCAATTGAGGCATAAACTATAGTGTCGTCCGCAAACAAACTAATATTACAATCAACACATTCAGACAAATCATTAATATACAATAAAAACAATTTAGGCCCCAAGACAGAACCCTGGGGTACCCCACTTGTAACACAACGACTCTCACTATTTACCCCTTTTATCGTAACTCTTTGAGTTCGCCCGGTTAAAAAATGTTTAATCCAGTCAACTAAAAAAGGACTAAGATTGTAGCGTTTCAGTTTATTAATTAAAAACATGTGAGGGACCTTGTCAAAGGCTTTTTTAAAATCTAAAATTAAAGCATGAGTTGGTACTTTTCTATCCAAAGCTTTTGCAATTGAGTGAATGGTAGATGTCAGTTGAGTCTCACAGGAGAGCCCAGCGCGGAAACCATGTTGAGAGGTGCTAATTATTTGATCTAGTTCGCTATTCAGTTTATGTAAAATGATGTGTTCCATAATCTTGCATGGAATGCTTGTCAGTGATATGGGCCTGTAATTCCCTGGAACTGTTCTGTCACCCTTTTTATGAAGGGGTACCACATTAGCCTCTTTCCATCTTGTGGGAACTTTACCAAGCCTTAATGACTCGTTAAAAACAATAGTTAGGCAGTCTGCAGTTTTTTCGGGCTGTAATTTCAACATATTACCATTAATACCATCTGGACCGGGGGCTTTTTTGATTTTAAGATCGTTAATCAATTTTAAAACGCCCAAGGCTGTAATATCGGCGGCCCAGTTTTCACACTGTTCGACATGCAACAGTTGTTCAGACTGACAAAATTGTTGCTGAAAAAAATCATTAAGCAGGTTTGTAATCTGTGGCAAGTTCTCTGTCAACTCGCCATTTGGTTGGGCAAGAGACTCAATGCTAGATGTATTGGTTTTCAAAGATTTAATATGTCTAAAAAAGGGTTTAGAATTACCCTGTTCCAATGGTGCAAAAACTTTAGTTTTTAGATAGTCATTTTTGGCTACTTGTATACTCTTTCTATACTTCCTTTGTTCATTTCTGTATTTCTGCAACAAAAAATTATCACCCGATTGTTTAAACCTCTTCCAAAGTCGTTTCTGATTACGAGATTTTCTCCTTATACTATAATTCAACCACAAATGTTTTTCATTCCTTATCTCTTTAGTTGGAACCGATAAGTTAATAGCTTGGATAAAGCTCTTTTCGAACATGTCCCATAGTTCATCAATTGAAACACTAGTGGTAACTGCATGTTTTAAATCACGCAAAAGATGATCAAGAGACTGCTCGAATTGAACCAAGTCACATTTATCATATAATAGGAGTAGTGAACGTTAGGTACCGTTAAGTTCAGTACATGTATCGGGCAACTAAACCAAGATTTTTAGGTACCATTATTATGACTTTCAAACGTGTTTCTGCTTATCCTGTATTTGAGAGATTAGCATATAGACCTGTATACATACATACATAAGTCGCTTTTTATCTTGCCAAACTATTCCTCTCTTATATATGAGCAATCTTTATTGTGGTAATCAATAGTCATATTTTACAATATGTTTTCCACAAGGTACCACGGCAAGTAAACTAACTAAAAAGCGGTGTACAACAAAAAAATAAAAAGGACCGCAAAGAAACTATAGTCTAACTAAAAAACTCGTGAATAGTCTAACTAATATAATAATATTAGAACTGAATGCATAAAATATGTAGAACGCAAGCTTGAGGATTGATATGAGTATTGTTTAAACAAAAAGTGGACAAATAATAGCTCTGTGAAAATAGTATAGAATTATATGACAACAGTTTTCTAGTCATGAAAACAAAGTGTAATATAAAATGGTTAAAATAGGTAAGGCTATATGGTGAATGGTATTATTGGTCAGAGGATAGTAGGTGTAGTTTGAGTTTTGTTTTAAAAGATTGCAAAGGAAGAGTTCTTAAATGAGTGCAGAGATTATTAAATGAATTTAGCAGGTTACTGTTGAGTTTGTTGTGGTTTATGGCACTAGGTAATTTGAATCTGTTTCTGGTTTTGTGACTATGGTTTACGGTTTGAAAGCTATAGCTGAGATATTTAGGGCAGTTATCATGGAGTATTGAATGAGCAGTGAGGCAGGTGAAGTAATGTGATAGCTTAGGTAAGGGAAGAACAGCGGTAGTGCTTGTTATTAAGTTGGTAGGTGGTAAGTGATGGTTTTTATGGGGTATGTTTAGGTCTTTGCATATAAGTCGTTAAGCTTTTTTTGTAAAATAAATAGTGTGTTGGTATATTTTACAGGTGTTGTAGGGTAAAACACATGCAGGCCATATATAAGATAGGAATGGATAAAATTATAGTAATATAGTCTGGCAGTATCAAAGTTCATAAGATGACGAATGTTATAAAATAAACGTAGGTTAGATTATATTTTATTTGAAATGAATGAGATGTGGTCTAGCCATGATAAAGAGTCGTTGATGATGAAGCCAAGTAGTTTAGAAGTAGATTGTCTTGTTAGGGTACTGTCAAATATAGAAATTGTCAGAGGGAAGTTCAATGGTGGATTTACTAAGATATAGTGAGATTTTGAAATGTTAAGAGGCATCTGATTTGCCACACATCATTGCTGGATAAGTCTTAGGTCTGAATTTATTTTAGATTGGAGGCAAGAAGGGTCAGTTTCGGATATAGAGAATGAGGTATCGTCAGCATAAGCATGAGGTGTGCTGTGGAGTGGTAATTCAAGTAGATCATTTATAAAAATTTGAAACAGTGTTGGTGCAAGAATTGAACCTTGTGGAACGCCAGTAGCTATAGGAAAAGCATCTGAGCAGATATTTTTTATTTTCACGCATTGGCGCCGTCCATTCAAATATTACCTGATGGTGTCAAGAAATTTACCAGCTATTCCTATGTTTGCTAATTTTGAAATAAGTATATTATGATTAACCATGTCAAAAGCTTTTTGAAAGTCAAGAAAAATAATGACTAAAGTATTTTTGTTTTTGACCATGTTTGACCAAGTGGAGTAAAGATGATGAATGGTAGTGATGCAGGAGTGGTTTTTTCTAAATCCTGTCTGAGCTGCTTGTTACTATCTAAGTGTATTTGAAGCGCGGTAAGTATATGTCTTTCATAAATTTTAGAAAGTATAGGAAGCACAGATATGGGTCTATAATTAGATAAATTATTTTATCACCACCCGTGTGTAGTGGGGTAACTATAGCAGTTTTTCATAGTTCAGGGAAAGTTGCTTCCTTAATAGCTCTATTAATGATATTTGTGAGTGGGATGATTATGAATGGCAGTGATATGCGAAGAATTCGAATTGAGATATTGTCAATACCTGTAGCTTTGTCTGAACGGATATGATGCAGTATGTTTACTATGTCGGTTGTATGTATAGGTGAAATAGTATCTGAAGCATGTGAATAGCTATGCGATTTAGCAGTCCAACTGCGTTCGTTTTCGATACTTAAATTTCTAGAAATGTTGACAAATTGTTTGTTAAATGCATTACCCATCAATCATCTCTTAATCAAAAGATGTTTTATTTTAGCAAGGCGACGCTTGCAAAAGTATCATCATTCGATGATGTGAAAACTGTGGTTATAGACATGAGAATGAACAGACGGTGAAGTTTTGTGTCTGTTGGGTCAGAAAAATGTTTGGATTTCGGTGAGTGACTGAAAAAGCTGTTATAGTAGTCAGTCAGTGCAAACCTTGTTTCTTCCTCATCACCAGAGCAAGCAATTATGACTGGGGCTTCTGAATAATAAATATATTAGTTTTGTTTTTACATACTGGAACTTGTTATGCCCACCCAGAGTTGTATTATTATCTGCTTACCCACATCGGGACTTCAATAACATGAATTACATTGAATAAAAAAGATAAGAAGGGGAAAAAGATCTGTGGAAGGAATGGCAACAACTGTGATATGCACCAAGACATACCAATGCAAGGCTAAAGAGAGGTAAGAAAGTATTGTGTAATGCCGTGAATATCTACATATATGTTGTACTTTGAGTAATGCGTGTATGCCATCATCTGCTCGGAGTATATCCATAAATATATTAATAATCTTATTCTGTAATACTAAAGTAATACTCGCTAATGATGCCACATCCGACCGTCAAGATTATACGGGGGCTACCCTAAGTCTGACTAAGCTGGACCGAAGACTGGCCCTGACGAATTTGGACCGAACACAGGCCCGTAGAATCAGACCGAATACTGGCCTCGTAGGATCAGACCGAATACTGGCCTCGTAGGATCAGACCGAATACTGGCCTCGTAGGATCAGACCGAACGCTGGCCTCGTAACCTGGTTGCCGGTATACCCCAACACTGTAACTCCTGAACAAAACTCTTGGAAGTTAGAGTTACTCGGCTTCAGGCATGAAATTATCCAACTATCATTAAATGTCTAGTTCCTATTAGTTGGCAGAACACTTGTCTGGCTGAGGTGGTGCACTAGCGTGGATGCAGCTGTGGTTCGCTGTCTAATACCACGTGCCTACGCACAGCGTTACAGACTCGCCAAATCTGTCTGTCGTCCCTCGAAGCCTTGTGTGGCTGCAGCTATGAAACGCAGTCTTAAGCCACGGCTTATGAGGAGAAGACAAAACAAATAAAGCTAGTGCTCCCTACTAGATAGTCTGCTATGAATCCATTAACAACACTTTGAGAAAGCATCAAAGTTTATTCACAAATATCAGCACAAAGCACAACACGAGCAGAACGCTCTAACAACACGATTGCATGTTCTTATATACACACAAAAAATGGCAAAAACTAAGATAATTGGTTAAAATAATATAGGTCAATTTTACTGACTGTAATTGGTTACACACATGGATAAGACAGCAAAACGATAAGATCCAGTCAAATCTTACCACAAAAGTTAGCGCAAAACAAACAAAACGAGTGTCTATTACCTCCGCTTTACAAGTCCTCTCTCCGATACGCCCACCTTATTACCCATAAATACCGTAAGCTAGTTCTAACACATATCAGCCGCAACCACGGCGCTCTACCGCACAGAATGCTCCTCCAAAGCGAGTAGTCTTCGCGATCTGACCTGACCCTCGTGATCGACTCGGACTATAGCCTATAGTTCCGAGCTGATTTTCTCCTAAAGGGCCCTTTTCAGGGCCACCACCTTGTACAAGAGTGTTGTTCATCTGGCTATGAGCGTTTACTTCACTACCATTGTAGACTGCATGTATCAAGATAATACAATTTCTTACATTACAACCTTACAACTTCCCACACTGACTAGAGCTTTGCCAGTGTAGCAATGCAAGCCTATTTGTCTGGACAACTGAGAATAAAACTTAACCTGGTCTTCAAATATCCTATCATAAGTCTATCTAGCAGAACAATGTAAAGATTATAACAGTAAATGCTATCATGTTATTTGCTGCAGAGAGAATTATCTGAACACACAAACACAAAGCGACTTCGAAATTTATATCAAACTACAGTGAGGATGAATTGACCTGCAACACTGTGTGTTATAAGGATGGTGTGTTAGAAGTATGGTGTGTTAGAAGAATGGTGTGCTACCCGGAATACAAAGTGAGTGTTGATTGTGTTTATTTTTAAATAAGAGAGACACCATAACAGGTTTGCTAACCATAGATTTTTAATTTATGTCTGTTAGTAAGGTTTGTAATATGTATTATCTTATAGGATTTTCCTAGGAAATGTAAATAGGTGAGATCACTTTTTGCATTAGACCTGTCGCTGTTAGAAACAGAAAACATTTTTGTTCATTTAAATAATATTCATGTCACTATATCATGCAAAATACCTTATAATTAAAAGACTATTCCATTCTATTTTTACAGATAACAGAAAATACCATTAAATATCAGCGACATAAAGTACTCAATTTATTGCAAACTGCCAAAGATCGTAAGGTTGAGGAAGTCTTTGAAGTTGGTATCCCTGAAATCTCAAGTCACAGAATGCACCCGACTGGATAGGTATGATATTTGTTAGGCTCCTGGATATTCATATTTTGTGCAGGGAGGTGTACAATATGTACAATATTTTGGTGGGTTGGGAAATGCTGAACGTTTCTACAATATTTGTTGGCTATTGAATGAATTCTACATTGGAAAATTATTACCGTATATCGCCACATATAAGCCTATTTTGCGCGTAAGTCGACCTTATAAATAGTAACACGGGTGTGTGCCTTAGAACTTAGTACCTAAGAACCAGACTTAGTATGAGACATTTCTGATTGGTGAGTAGTTGTATAATTAGCCTATCGTGTCTTCGTTTAATCAAGAGAAAACAATCATCTGTTTGCATTGAGCCAATGGAAAACAAGTTTGCATCTCACGCTGGCCTTAGTTTCGCTTTGCAAACAAAAGCACATTTTAGTATTATTAGTAAGTTATAGTGATAGTAACTCATCTGACTCGGAGCATGCTTAACTTGTCATCCACGATAGTATGAAGAGAACAAAAAAGTGTCCAAATCAATTCTGCAACGCACATGTATTTGTGGCTTTTTTGTGGCATCAGATGATGTAAAGGTTTATGCTAATTAATTTGGTCAAAAGTTATGACAATTCATATGTGCCAATGTCAAATATTTGGTTTTACGCAATATTTAATTCTTTTCGTAACAAATTTATTTGGTAGCGAAAGAGTTAACGGTAGTGGTAAACATTACTATTGTTTCACTTCTACATATATAAATCTCAGTTTGTCGTTTGTCTTTCCAGCTATAGCTATTAAAACCAAACAAGAAAAATTCGAAGGCGATAGACTAACCCATTAATCTAGATGGGATGCAATGGAATCATTGGCCAGTATGAGTAATTATTTGGGTTAAAATTCGCATAGTGATTCTGCTTTACGCACAACATCACTAACTATAGCTCTCTCTCACAGGTCTTATTAGTAAGTTTACTGGTTTACTCAATGGCAACTACATTATCTGCCACTGTTTATAAGCTGTTTTTATTACCCCTGCAACGCCGGGAATTAGGCTTGTCAATATATATTTCTATTTCCCAAAGTCTGTTTTCGGCTTGTCTAACTATAGCTACTAAAGTCTTGATATTAAAATTCCACCTTGTGATGAATTTGAACTCACGACAAATGCATCGGCAAGATTCTTATCTGGATGCTCTACCACTGAGCTAGAATGGCATATTGATGAAAGTTGGTTTCATATACCGCATACCCCATGCGAAGGCTAATATCTAGGCCTTGCGCCCACGCGTAACGATGCCTCTGTTAAAAAATATTTTGGGACCTAAGTTTATACGACACGATGCTTCGTTTTATTTCGCTAAGGCTAATTTATTCCGCCCCCGCGATATCGACAATAATTTATCTCGAACTTGAAATTTGACGATTTGTGTACTGATTATATAAGTTATTAAAAGATATACGAACTTATATATATGCTGAACTTGCTTTGGCGAGTTATCCGTTAGCCGGTATATCCGATAAAATAATAACGTTTCACAATAATAAAATTAATGTTAAAAGTCTAAGGTTTACTATAACTTTTATCATGTATGTGCTTAGTAAACTAAATTCATATAAATTAGATTCAGCGTTTATGTTACACGTATGTCTTGAAGGTAAAAACTTTCCACGTAGTACATTGTAATATTATATTATCTTGGGCTCGCAGATCATAACCACAAAATGCACTAAAGTCATTGTAGGTACCTATAGTTACGAAGGTTAACATAGTATTTTGGTACTATTTTAATGATGATGGTTTTTGCCAGGAGGCGATTGCATTCTAGATGACTATGGGTTTCTATACCACTCTATGTACGTCTATAGCCTACGATATTAGCCTTCATGCCAATTTTTGCATGCAAACACTGAAACGAACTAAAATCATATAATTGTATACTAAATAATTTTTGATGGTAATCATAGCGAAATAGACTATATTTAGCAATTACTTGCGAATGATTTTACATTTAAACACCTTTACATTTTTATTTTTCCTTCTAATTTATATCAAGGAAACACTTATTTCAAGTTATGAAATTTTAAATTTACAGTTTGAAAATCTTTTCAGTTGTTTTATTTAGTTTAATTTAGTAGTCCTGCACAAAACCTTTTCCTCATGATATGAAGTTTGAAAGTTACAGTTGTTTGACAAAGTTTGAAAACCTTTACAGTTGTTTGTATTTTCTCTTTTAATTTATTTAACTACACAAAATACTTCTCTCATGATATGTAGTTTGAAAGTTAGAATGGCAAGTGTTGTTATATGTTAAATACAAATCAATTTTCTGTCCAAAGACTTTTTTATTACCCGAGTAACTCCGGGTTGCACAGCTAGTTTATTAATAAAGTTGATTTAATAAAAGTTTGAGTTGCAGTTGTTGAAATTAAGTTAGCATAATTTCATTTCGCTTGCTTTCAATCAGAGTTGTGCACCATGACCAGTTTCAGTCAGATTCACGTGTCTAAGCCGAACCTCTCAGTTTGGTAAACAAGATTTCGTTTTAGAATGGAGTTTTATGCGGGGATATACGGTACTCATGAAATTTGTGTCTGGGTTACTGTCAGCTTCTAATTACTTTCAGTGGTTGAGAAACATGAATTTAGATGGACATCTGCATCTGTTTAGCTGGTTTCTATTTGAGCACATATCATTTATGTTTATCTCTGTTTATCTAGCGTGGTAGAATGCTTCAGTCAATAGATGATGATAGGAAAAAGCTAATACATCAGCTAGTAACACAAGATGTTTTCTTGTGGGAGACATCAAACCCCATCTTGAGACCTACAGGAAAGAGCTGTTCAAAGGGCAACAGATACCGCACAGATCCAACCAAAGATTCTGGCCTACCGACCGTGATCTCAAGAATCGTATGCAAGCTGCATTCAAAAATTTGCTGTGAGTAAAATTATTAAAAAAATTCCCTGTTTGATTTTGTTTGATTTAAATCTTAATAATAGCACATTTTGTGTTGCATGGCTGCTATCAAATTATCTCTACATTGGTGCTGTGATGATACAATGTTCTAAATGATATGGACCCATTTGTGTTGCATTGCTGCTATCAAATTATCTGTACATTGGTGCTGTGATGATTCAGTGTTCTAAATGATATGGACCCATTTTTCACACGCTCACACAAAATGATTGGCTTGTTTTTGTGATCATTCAAAATAGCAATAATGCAATTTACTTTGAAAAAACCATTCTAAAATCATTGACCTCTCGTGTAAGTCTCATCAAGTCTCATGTGTAAGGTCAGGTGGAAGGTATATGTACATGTATGCACTCATCTTTCTCATGTCATTTATTCTTAAGTGTAGTCGGAATGATATAAAAATCGTTCAATTTATTTTATACCCATACAATACAAGCCCAAGATTAGCATATCACAGTATGATTGAATGGATTAGCAAGAGTTGTCTTACCACTGATTTAATAGCACACAACTCTTCAGTCATAAGTTACTGTCCAAGTTTAATCTAAGTAATCAAAGACTAACCAAAGGCAGTTGACTAGTATTTAGATGTTATGTTGCTGTAGTTTCTTTTTTGATACAATCGTAACCCAAAACATAATCTCATATCGTCTAGCAATTTCCAACGCTAGGTAACTGTAGCTACTAAGGTTCATATACTATTCTGTTACTAATTTTTAATATGTACAGTATGTAAATAAAGATTTATCAAGAGGTCTTTGCATTAGATACCGTAAAACCTCTAATTGAACGCCACCTCTAATTGCCTGCCACTATAGGGGAAGGATTGAAAAATAGTGCGCTTTGACATTCAAATAGAGTTTTTACAGTGATGAGTATGGGTTTCTATACTCCTCTATACGACATTTATGCTTTACGATGCCATCACGGGAATTAATTGTGTCATATGGCGGGGTCTAATATATTTTGAAGATATACATGTAAACTGTGATCACAGTTACAAGTAATTAACCCAAACCATCTCCGTGGATGATAATTACAGTTTGATTTGTTTTGATTTTCCTTTAGTAGAAGTAGTTCAGACGAGGATAACTGTCAGAAGACGGTTGAGGAATTACAGTGTAAATTTCTGAATGATAAGTTTTTATTCCGTCCTTTCATCAGAGATAAACAAAGTCTGTTGTTCATACATCAAACTGCATATCAACAGCATCTCTTGGAGCGGTATGGTGATGAGTCGTGTTGCTTGGATGTGACATACAAAACTTTAAAGTTTGCCATACAGACATTCTTCGTTGTCGTGAAAACTAACTCGGATTACCGAGTACGTGTCAAGTTTACTCATATGCATAAAATGATAATGCTTTCAGCAATTTGGTTGCCCTTTCATCATATGCAATGATTCTATTGGATGCGCTACTTGGGATGTCATGAGACTTGATTGGAATTAATTTTAACAGATATACATGTACATTTATAACATACAGCATGACACATTTATGTTTTAGGTAGTTGCAACTTTCATCTTAAATGATGAAAAACTAAGAGCATTCCGGAAGCTCTCGAAGTACTTAAGAAGTGGAACAGTTTATGGACACCCCGGGGCATGGATAGTTGATTATATAGATCAAGGAATTGCTGCCATAGAACACACGTTTGCTGGTAAGTATCGTATCTTGTACTGGATCAACCACAAATAGTATTGTAATTACTTCCCACTGTAACTCATTTCACAGAACATATGAATCACTTGAGGCATGATGTCCCTTTGTTTAAAAAACGCACTCAGGTTCGTGTAATGGCTAAATTGTCTTGTATTTTTACTGCTTCATCAAATATTTTCGAATTCATGAATCAACCAGGTGGATAGTTATTGCACTCTTATCAAGTCTTCCATAGACTTAACTATAAGTATAACTGTTAGTAATGAAGTTAATTCAGATGTCTATGCGGCAGAGACTAAAGTACTGCTGTGTACTTTTCACTCGGAACAAGTTTGGGAGAGAGCAGTCAAAAGGGAAGAGTATAAACTCAGCTTGGAGGAACAGCGAGTTGTTTTCAGTGACCTTCGGGGAATTGTCTTTCCAACGTTAGTATTTGACTCGTGACACTCGTTCAATGTTTGTAACAGCATCAAGGTTTATTTTCCTGGACACAACCAAAATAAAATTTCATCCGCTCTCTCAAGCGCACACAGTTCCATTTGATAATAAACATTGATACCCATACATGTGTTAGCTCATCTGGGAAGATCTGAGAAGTTCTACTAATTCATGTGGGAGAATCAGCCCTAACATATCCTTAATCTAAAGTTTATCTTACTTTGATTAGCTAAAGTAGCGCTGTTGGTGAGTCAGGGTTTATTTACCTTAATAGTCTACTAACTGGTTACTTCTAGAACCGAGGAGGAATACATCACAAGAGGGCCGTTGAGAATTCTAACTGGTTGACAAGAAATAAGAATTTTAGAGAATATTTGAAGCAGCAGTGGCTCCAAAGTGATTTACCAAAGGTAAGTCAAAATCAGAACTTTGTTCTCAGTGAAGTCTAAGGACAAACAATGAAGTCTAAGGAAATAAAATAAAATGCCATTGTTTTACTCCTGCAGGTAATAGTTACGTATACAAGTTGAAAGTGGTATTTAGATATATGTTTGCTTTATTCAGAACCTACACATACATATCAAAGTGCTCAACATAATTTGTAGAGATGGTTGAATATTACTGTAGAGATAGATTCCTCTTCTGCGTACGGACCAACAACAGAATTGAGTGAATAAATCAACGTTTGAAGCAACAGTATTTGTGATACCGAACTTGTAACACACTTTCTCCTGTGTTACACATTCTTGTCTCTCAATTCGTTCCAGAGTTCTTTGAAAAGTATGTTCTTAAAACTACTATGTCTTCAGTGAATTCTCTGCAATGGGTAGCATTTTGGTAGTCATACAAATACCATTTATTGATAGTCAATAGATAGCAACTCAACCTCAACAAACTATTAGGGTCACTAACTAGGACAGCTTTGATTACAGCTTGGAAGGAAAGCAAGCAATGGAGATATTGAGGAATCTTTGTTTGTATTTGTATTATGGGGTTGAAAGCTTGTTCATTATTTCTATGGCTATGGTAAAAAAGTCTCTATTACTGAACATAACTCCAAAAGCCTTAATGTCTGCGAGTCATATGTTGCTGCTTTTTTAGCAATAGCCATTGTATGTACATTGGCAATCTGATCTGAATACAATACGATGCTACTTATATAACCCCATTCACATCACTCTTTTCTGTGTGGCAAATCTAACCATTTCCACTCACCTGAGTTTGCCTTGCACCGCGCGTGTTATTATCATGAGGTTGTGTGATTGAATTCAAAACTGATTGAAATGTTATTTGTTTATCTAGCTACAGGTACTTTCCTGTAGCTGGGTAGCTATATTGATGTAGCAAATGACCAGGTCTGTTGTTTTAAACTTGAATATGATTAACAAGTCTGGGAATGGTATATTAAGTAAGTAATTAATGCTATACATGTATTCATGTTTGCATACGATTATCGATACAATACTATACACATAGTATAGCTTTATGAATAGCTCTATGCAACTATACACATAGTATTGCTTTATGAATAGCTCTATGCAACTATACACATAGTATAACTTTATGAATAGCTCTATGCAACTATACACATAGTATAGCTTTATGAATAGCTCTATGCAACTATACACATAGTATAGCTTTATGAATAGCTCTATGTAACTATACACATAGTATAGCTTTATGAATAGCTCTATGCAACACTAATGAATGTGTATACTTCAGTCTTCTTTGTTTCGGCTACCCTAGCTTCATGATTATTTGCTTTCTAGGTACCAACCATGACATGTGTTCTGGCTTGTGGAGAGTATACAGCTTCGACGTGCCAGAATATCTGTGAAATCACCCCAAGGAAATGGTCAAAGCGTGTCAAAATAGGAGAGTTTTGGTGAGACATCTGCTGCCAATGTGCAGCAAGAGTACTGGGGTATGTACAAGATTCTGGGTGATTCTGAAAAAGTACATAGTTACTCTTGATATTTCATGAGAGTGCTATGACTTCTAACAGCATCTGTATCCATGTAAACATGTGTTTGTGGTTTTAGCCTATAAAATGGAAGGCTTTATGAGCCTGTCTCCTGAATATGCGTCAAGTCCATGGTTGTCACTTGATGAAGACATCATGTCATGTACTCAATTCTCCATCAAAAAAGCAACTGATTAGTTATTCAGCTCCAGCAAGTCCATCTACTTCTTGTACCGAGAGTGCTGACGGTGCTGAACCGCTACCATCTCTACCAAGAAAGGTGAAATCACAGCTTATGATAGCAAGTGAATGCAGGGAGCTGTTGAATATGTTGTCATCAAGAACCTATCTCACCAGTGACATTGCTGCCTTAGAAGATCTTGCTGCAGGACTGAAGGTAGACTTGAGAAAGCTTGATAACTCTGTGGAAAAGGGAAAGCATGGCCTAAATCTAGAGGTGAGAGAGTGCAACTACAAGTATGAGAATGGTAGGAACAAATGTCAACAGGGAAAATGGAGAATCAACCATGGGTTTTAACACCACGAAAGCGGCGACTCTCAAAACCTAATCACTACCTACAAAGCTCGCTTTAGATCACCCAATAACTTCATACTATTCTGATATTACCTGCATATCCAGCATGTCGATATTTTTGTTTCCAGGATAGCTTTCCATGAAGTCTATGCTGGTCTTCTGTTACCAGCATAGACCAAGATCTGTGAGTTTAGTATTCATTTTTTCATATTTCCTTTCAGGGAAATCATCCAACAAGGATGATAAAGCGCAAATTTTCTAGCCAGCTGCCAATGATACCCAAAAAGCGCTCTCGGTCCAACAAGCGGATTGGATATGTTGGAATTGCTACGCAGCAGAAGCGACCGGTTAACCTGGCTGCACGCAAAATACTTGCTGCTGCGTGCAAGACAGCCAATCAGCTGAGAGGAACTGCAGCTTGATATGGTATGCTTAATATAACAATCAGTTGATAGTGTTATTGTTTAAAGGTTGACTAGCACCAAAATTCACATTACAGTTATTTGGTATCAAAAGATTCACTATGTCTTACTCTGTTGTGTTGTAGGTGCAAAATATGTGGAGATGTGATTACAAGCTCTTAAAGGCTCAAAAACGAACAGTTAATCGCCGCCATCACAAGACCGCCGTAGATTAGAATCTCTTTCCAAAACGGCTTAAATGGGACGTAGTTGTACAAGATGGCTTCTGTTTGCACTCTCACGCAACCTCAATCATCGAAATATTTTCGCAAATATACTTCACGCATTCAATAAAACCATGTCTATTGTTCTTATGCATCTATTTCATCGTCATTGTAGTGCTGGCACTTCCAGCACTGATATTTTATAACCTACCACGAAAACTCGTTGATTTTTTAACCTTAGCTCGAAGGAGTACATATCATTGTCTGATAAACATGACGAGTCTGTTGGTCACCTGTGATAATCAAAAAATGCTGCAGAAATTATTCGCGAAGTATGGGTCACATGATCAGATTACGGCTAGACGATTAGACCAAGCCGAAACAAAACTGTGAAGTAGTGAGCAGCTATATTTGATACAGGGTCTTCGGTAAAACCCGAAGTGTTTGTCATAAACTAGTGCTACGAGAAGTTTTATATCAAGCCTTTTATTGGCCTTTCAATTTACGTGAGAACATCACGTGACAAGGCAATAACTAACTGTAATGACTGTGCCAGAGAAATAAACTGATTTCAATCTACAGCGGTTTCATAATGGCGGCGATTAACTGTTCGTTTTTGAGCTTTTAAGAGCTTGTAATCACATTTCCACATGTTTGGCACCTACAACACAGCAGAGTAAGACATGGTGAATCTTTTGATACCAAATAACTGTAATGTGAATTTTGTTGCAAGTCAACTTTTAAGGAAATATTGAACTTAAGCGGAAACTACAGTTATTATCACATCTCCTAAAGAAAGTGTGCAGCAAACTTGTAGACAACCAGTTTTATCCTAAAATTCTCTCCTATACTAGTTGTGCACATTTGTAAATGTTCAGGGACATTCTCAAACAGTTTGAGGGAGTAGTTTGCTGTGAGGTAAAAGAGAATGCAGCCTTTTGTTGAGGATATAATTTATAGTTATCCATTTTAAATTTGCTTTCAGGGGTTCATAGGTCAGACCAGACCCAGAACCAGACAATCTTCAGTTTAATTGTAGAGTCTCTCCAAGTTATGTAATATGATCTGTTTGTTGGCAGAATGTATGGTTTACATGGTTGTGTGGTACTGGTCTCTGTCACATGAATGCATTTGGAGTCACTGAAGTACATTTTTCAGATTATTACCTACTCACACTGGTACATGAATATGCTATCTGACAGAGACCCAACTGAGCAATCCAAAGTACTTAACAAATAATTTATGTGAACTTCAAAAGAATCGTACCCAGCACTGATCCTTTGTGAACACAGAATTCAACAGTAGACCTGTAGTTGTTTCCCCGTTAAAAAAAACCAGTTCCCTGGCAGTATGGAGGGCATAAGAGATGGTCAGGTGTAATAACCGTATGTACAGTTGTTCTGGATTACCAGTGGGTGGTCTATTGGCACAGTTGTTGATGTGTCCATCATCCATGCTGAAAGTTGTGAGTATGAATCTCCTATGATGCAATCTTTTTTCCAAAAGAATCATCATTATACGGCTCTTATCATAGTAAAGAGATTTAATAGAGATTAGTTGTTGACTGAATCATGTATCTAGAGCAGTAAGTATTCACCAATACCAGACACTACTACTAACTTCTGTATTAGCAATGTATGCAGCATCCTTTTGAATACCTTGTCCAGCTACAAGACTACTTTGTATACAGTTCTTATCATCCATTCAGGTCCTACTAGGTATTGGTAATAGCCTTGGTTGTAGCCTATTGCATCCTCATTTATCTCTATATTACTGTCTTGTTTCTAGAATGTTCTAGGTGGCTACCAACTGTTTATAAGCTGTCATCAGTGCCATGTCTGAACCTGCTATCCTGTTTCCAGCTACCTTATTTATTCTGGTAGTTAGAAAGCAATGCCAGATAGATAAGTATCTGGGTTCAGACCTAGCAACTAGATATGTATATGGTATGCTCATGTTATCTCTATATCCTGTATTGTTCTCTGTATTGCATCTGTATCTTGACACTCTCCAGACGTCATCCAGCTTTAGAAAGACAGAAATGTGTAAAGTTATTGTATCTCCATGACAACCTCAGTAACATCATCAGTATCAGACTCATATTAAAGATGGTAGACCCTCGACACCCTTAACTTGTAATACTATTATAATATATCTGTTTAGCTGAATATTTATTAATCCATTATACATCCAGAGTTATGGGTGTGTGACTGGAGTTGTCATACCATGTATAACCTTCATCTATTCCAATAATAAAGATTATTTGCATTATCGCAAAAAACTCTAGGGTCTTATCAACACGGTAGGTGTGTTAGCATTATGGAGAGTTGTCTTCACATTATTATATGCATCAGTGATATTCCAACTCACCATAGCTTTTTAGCAGCATAGTAGTTGTCAAACTGTTAGGATCTAAGGCTCATCCATAATCTCATATAATTATACATAATATTACCATTAGTAGAAGCTTCATACCAGAATATACCAGAACTAGTGAATCTCAACCTGTCTATGCTGGTTACATACACCAACAATTGTATGTAGTATCAACATATTCATTATTCAAGATGGTGACATGTACATTTTAAACACTAGATTATTATTAACTTTTCCCTTGTAACACTACACACCGGCCAGGTTAAATTTAGAGATTTATTTTATAATTTCATGGCTCATATTTTTATTACATCCATAGAATTTATGTTGATCACTTGCATTGTATGTAATTGTTTTGAGTTAGGTGTTATTATTTTATGGTGAGCACAGGCTTTATTACTTCTATGTTGTCACTTTATAGCCTGTGATTCACACTTTACGTAAGACATTGCACAGGATATCACTTGTATCATGATTCTAATGCTTCATTTTACTAATCTGTTACTTGTCAGTTACAGGGTACTATCAATAAACTGCTACCAAAACATTAAGAACCATCCTACTAACATAGTAGCAGTTGACTGAGAACTATGAAGCAAACCATCACTACTACGGAAGGTAAACACACAACAGCTAAGTTTAAGCTCTCCTCCACCTGCAGCCAGCTAAGTAAAAAGCTCAGACTATTGAGTGACCAATCATACGATACTTTCTTAGAACTTCATTTTGAATACAGTGAATATGTTCTGTCTGATCAACAATATTCTGATCACTGTGTGGTCAACAGACTAAATTTAGATGACTATCTCAGCCAGGCTAGGGACGTATACAACGAAGCCATCAAACTTTATGTTACAGCTATACCTCAGCCTATGTCTCGTGATGCTAGTCTGGCAATCAAAAAGTATGATATGATTTTGTTCCCGTATGATAAAACCACACCGAAGCAGTATTCTCATTTTCCTAAGGTAGTTGCAGATCATTTAGGTTTATGTAAGGAGTTGTGTTCACACTTTAGTACCTTTCCATGGGAAAATACTAATTCTTACATAGCAGAACTAGAGGGTTGTATACATAGACTTGATAGCGTTCAAATCAGATAAATCTCATACAGTCCATTAAAATCAGTACATATTGATAATTTTTCATGATACAATCATCTAGCCAATCAGCTGCACCGCAGCCTACTAACATTGATATTAGCATAACCTCCAGTGATGACGATGACACTGGGTCGGCTGGGGTGCCCCATTGACTTTGACCGTCCCTGACCCTCATAAGTGGACGAATCTTAGTCTCAGGCTAGGTGGAGATAAATCTGATTCTCAGTACAGACGGTCACATCCTTATATACCACACTCTCTCACAGAGGATTTATCCAAGATATCTGTATACAATAACAGTAATCAAACTATCAATCAAACAGGTAACACTAGTGATGCTATACCCAATAGTGATACCAGTAATTATCAACATTCTGAAAGCTTAAAGTTCAATAGGTCACTGCCACCCTCTTTTAGTGGGGTGCTTTCCAGATTTCAGATCAGTTTGTGGTAGTTTTGCTGAAATAGAATACAGAAATGATCATAAACATGCATGAGCCCTAAAGCAGTGCCTTAGTGTTGAAGCGCTTGAGTGAGTAGATGCCATATCTATAACCTAGCCTAAGGCCTATCACAGGATATAGTGACTGCATAGACGCGGTGTAGTGTGTTTTTAGTTTAGTAAGCTGAATTAATTTAGGTTAAAGTTTATGCTACGTAGCGTCACAAAAGTACCGAATGTGTCAAGTCTCTTACACCCTGCTGCTAGCAGCTATCATCTGTCTCGATGGTAAGTACTTTATGTGGTACTTTCCATAATAATATTATATATTTAGGGATTATAAACTGGTACTTTCCATAATGATATTATATATTTAAGGGTTGTAAACTGGTACTTTCCATAATAATATTATATATTTAGGGGTTGTAAACTGGTACTTTCCATAATAATATTATATATTTAGGGGTTGTAAACTGGTTCTTTCCATAATAATATTATATATTTAGGGGTTGTAAACTGGTACTTTCCATAATAATATTATATATTTATGGGTTATAAACTGGTACTTACCATAATAATATTATATATTTAGGGGTTGTAAACTGGTACTTTCCATAATAATATTATATATTTAGGGGTTGTAAACTGGTACTTTCCATAATAATATTATATATTTAGGGGTTGTAAACTGGTTTTTTCCATAATAATATTATATATTTAGGGGTTGTAAACTGGTACTTTCCATAATAATATTATATATTTACGGGTTATAAACAGGTACTTTCCATAATAATATTATATATTTAGGGGTTATAAACAGGTACTTTCCATAATAATATTATATATTTAGGGGTTATAAACTGGTACTTTCCATAATAATATTATATATTTATGGGATTATAAACTGGTACTTACCATAATAATATTATATATTTATGGGATTATAAACTGGTACTTTCCATAATAATATTATATATTTATGGGATTATAAACTGGTACTTACCATAATAATATTATATATTTAGGGGTTATAAACTGGTACTTTCCATAATAATATTATATATTTATGGGATTATAAACTGGTACTTTCCATAATAATATTATATATTTAGGGGTTATAAACTGGTACTTTCCCTAATAATATTATATATTTATGGGATTATAAACTGGTACTTACCATAATAATATTATATATTTAGGGGTTATAAACTGGTACTTTCCATAATAATATTATATATTTATGGGATTATAAACTGGTACTTTCCATAATAATATTATATATTTAGGGGTTATAAACAGGTACTTTCCATAATAATATTATATATTTATGGGATTATAAACTGGTACTTTCCATAATAATATTATATATTTAGGGGTTATAAACAGGTACTTTCCATAATAATATTATATATTTAGGGGTTATAAACTGGTACTTTCCATAATAATATTATATATTTATGGGATTATAAACTGGTACTTACCATAATAATATTATATATTTATGGGATTATAAACTGGTACTTTCCATAATAATATTATATATTTATGGGATTATAAACTGGTACTTACCATAATAATATTATATATTTAGGGGTTATAAACTGGTACTTTCCATTATAATATTATATATTTATTAGGTTATAAACTGCAATAAAATGCTTTTGTTACTTCATGAGCAAAGATGGTGAATTAGGTGGTAAAAATACACTGTTCAGTGTAATATTCTGCTTTTAGGTGTTTTTTTCAGAGGATGAGAACAGATTAATTTGTATTTAGTTATTTTATATAGAAAAAGCAGCTTTGAGATACCAGGCAACTAACACATGATCTCGGCTCCGGAATGCATTAAGTGTGTATGTTGGAATATGACTGTACATTGATTGTATGTGATGCTGGGGCATTATGGAAACCATAATGTGGAAAGCCATTTATAACCAGTGTGGAAAGCCATTTATAGTCGGGGAGTTTATCAAAGAGGATATTGATGATACAAGTGATGTTTTATGCTCTGATGAAAAAACCAAGAAAACTTTTGAAGTTACACCTCTCTACCATCATACGGTAGTTCGTTGAACTGAAGTTTTGAGTTGGGATGTGCAGCGACAGCTACAAGATAAGTTGCAAGGTTTACAATATATTCCATTGCACTCAATAAAACGACAGATGCATCAGATACAGCCCAGCTAGCTGTCTTTATTCGCAGAGTAGACAAAGAGCTCAATATTGCTAAAGATTTGTTTGCTCTGTGTAACATATTTGGTCATACAACAGGAAAACATGTGTTTGCCAAAATATGGAAAGTGGTAGAGCAGAAAAATTGTGATCAAAGCAAATGTTGTTTCATAGCAGCAAATGGAGCCTCGGCTATGATTGGCTGTGTTAATGGTTTCGGCAGTTTGCTAATGGAGGAGCTTAGGTAAGATGAGATTAATCCACTTCCTTACAATTCCACTGCATACTACATCAGCAAAACCTGGCTGCTAAGGCAATGAAATTGGATCATGTTGTAAGTATTATCAACAATGTCATGTTATGTCATCTATCTGTGACAGAAAGGGTTGAGACATCGCCAGTTTCACAATGGTATCAAATCAGAATTTGAAGATATTCAATATTTTGCTCAAGTTTGCTGGTTATTAAAGGGAAAGATGTCACTCCGAGCCTTCAACCTGCAAACTTAGATAATAGAATTTTATAGATTGCAAGTGAAACAGCTGCCCAAGTTTTATGATGTTCAATATTTGAATGACTTTGTCTTTCTTGTGGATATGATGCTGCACCTTAATGAACTCAACACCATACTGCAAAGTGGAAATCAGCTGATTAGTGACATGTATCAGGCTGTTGGTGTTATTCATGGTCGACTTGAAATGTGGGAATAACAGTTGAGAGAGGACAACGTTAATGTACAAAGCTTTCCAACACTTTGTGATCAGCCAAGGGAACCACATCTAGACACGTATGCTGACGCTGTGAGTGAGCTAAAGCAAGAACTTGAAGCCAGATTTTATGACTTTAAGAATATAAAAAGAGATCTCTGTCTGTTCTCAGTGGTGCTAATTGTAGAAGACATTCCACATCATCTTCAACTAGAAGTGATTGATCTTAGAAATGATCTCATCTACTCATCGCTGTATAACTCTGGCCAAGATCTCACTCATGCCTATCGTATGCTTCCCTGTCTGAAATACCAACAACTGAAGGCCTTTGCGGCATGAATTAGGAGCATGTTTAGAAGCGCGTACAGGTTTGAACAACTCTTCTCTCAACTGCATTATGTAAAAAATAAATACAGAACAAGGCTCACAGATGAGCACATCAATGACATTCTTCCCCTCTCTACTACAGACATTACGCCATGGTACACTCAAGTCATGGATGACATTCAATGCTAAGTGTCTCATTAAAGGAGTCGTGTGTAAACAGGGACTGCTGTCATCATGCTGACAATATCTTATTTGTTGTTTTTATGTGTACTAATTCATGTTTATTTGCATTCAAGGAGAATTAAAGATGAAAAATAAAGCCATTATAATAACTGGACAAAGTTGAGTTACTTCCAATTTCCATAAATTTCTAAAATTTTATAATGTTGAAGGAATATCTGAGAATTCATGCTATGAGCATTGATGTTCTGAAAAATGGTGTTATTGGGAGGTAAACATTATTTTGCCTGCACTGGTCATTAAAAGTTATAGGACTTGGGTGATGGGGGCCTTTTATGAAATTACCATTTAAAAGTGGCCTTATGCCCAAAAAGGTTGCCTACTCAAGGTCTAGATGATAAAATCTAAAGGTTCATGGTTAGGGCCTTGGCGAAGGTTTTTGCTCAGATCTACAGTAGTGGTTATGAGAAGACAAATCTACATGTGGCTCACCAGCTAGCTAACGCTGTCAGTCAAGATAAGATAATTCTCAAGTGAATGGCAATATTGCATTTCTCAATGGTGACATTTTAGAAGAACCATATGTAGCAACCTGAAGCACTCATATCTACTACCTAAGAACTCCTGGTATGTAAGTTACAATGTTCTATATATGAGCTCAACATCTCAAGTCAATCGGATTCAAACAATCGTATACTGATCAATGCATCTACTCACATCAACACTACAGAATCCAGACTATTATTGCTGTATATGTAGACGACCTAGTCCTGATCTTGAACAACCAGTCTGACATAAACTTTCCCTCCAAGATGAAAGTTCTGTCTAGCTATTCAGCCTGAGTCTAGTGATGGAGCGCTCAAACTTCATCAGGTGTACATAGATTAGCTGTTGAGAAAGTACAACAAGACTAGGTACAAACGCATATTTATGTTTATTTAGGTTTATGTTCATCACAAACCGACAGCTACCCTCATGGCTGTCAATGTAAAGATGGTGAAGGATTGTGTCAGCAGACTGGTAGACCACAAGCTATACCAATTTATTGTTGTTAGTATGGTTTATGTTCATCACAAACCGACAGCTACACTCATGGCTGTCAATGTAAAGATGGTGAAGGATTGTGTCAGCAGACTGGTAGACCACACGCTATACCAATTTATTGTTGTTAGTATGGTTTATGTTTATTACAAACCCACAGCTATACTCATGACTGTAGAGATGCATTTCATTAATTACTAGTACCCTTGCTAGCCACATGCAATGTGAGAGATTGTCATGAGTGATTAATGTGTGCATGATTATCCAATGAAGTGGTAAGGTGGAGTGATGTAGTGGTATCATTCTTGCTTTGAATCTGATGTGCAAGTTCGACTCCTGTGTGAGGTAGTCTTTTTCCTAACGCTCTGAACATGGCTTCAGCAGGACGGACACGGCTCTTATTATAGTACAGATTGTAATGGTTCAATCAACTACCAGAACCAGGGAGCAACATAATACAATAGCTTTCTTGACTGAAGAGGCAGAGTGTATTTCAGCACACATAGCAGCAATAGAGGCAGCATGACTGACAATTATCCAAGGATATCACTGGCTCTCAATCATCACTACTGCATGTTAACATTGATAACTTCTCTGCCATAAGCATTGCCAACAAGACCAAAGCTAGTAAGCGATCTAAAAATGAACACTTGATACTATTATATCAGACTAACTGGCCGAATTCCGGTGTTGCACGGATATTAAAAACAGCTTATAAACAGTGGCAGGTAATGCAATTGTCTACCACTTACCATTAGCCTGGCGCATTGCCAATGGCTAATTTGAGTAAGCTAGTATTGCTAAACTTGCTAATAAGAGCTGTGAAAGCAAGCTTGAGTGACGTTGCGCCGTAACACAGAGTGCTATGCGTACTTTAACCTAGATAATGACTCATAACACCCAATGAATCCATTGCATCTCGTGTAGCTCAATAAGTTAGTTTATTGGTTAGTGAACGGGAGGTTCTGAGACCAAATCTTCTGTGATACGAATTCTTTATTGTTAGATACTAATCGCTACAGACAGACAGAATGACAGACAGACACACAAACTTTGATATTTATATACAGATTAAGATTTTATAGCTGCTCCTGATGAATATCTACAATAAAACTCTCTCTTTTCTTCATCTCTGCTATCAAGGTGGCTGCTTGTTTTATTCATTTTGAATAAACTAAATAATCTAAATAGAAAAGTTTAACAATGTGTTTATCATAAAAGTGAAAATTGCATATTAACCACAGTAGTTGTGTCCTCTTGTTCAGCAATGACAACACCCAAAATAATGGTTGTCCCAATTGGTTTCTATTTGTATAGCTATAAAAAAGAATACAACATGGGTTTTGTTGTCTTGCTCAAAAGAGAAAAACACAAAATAAAGCAAAGATTATTTCTTATATTATTGATGCTGACAGACAGCGATTAAGAATTAGCCTGTTCCTCATACACTCTCTAAAACAACTTATTATATGTCTATGGTCAGCCTTCATAACTAACTGGAGGTATATTGAGTGATAGGATTATGTACAGTATGTACAGGTGATAGATAAATAAACACTACACTAGTAATACCAGGTAAGGTTATAGATACAGAGTCTGTGTACAGCAGGTAAGGTTATAGATACAGAGTCTGTGTACAGCAGGTAAGGTTATAGATACAGAGTCTGTGTACAGCAGGTAAGGTTATAGATACAGAGTCTGTGTACAGCAGGTAAGACTATAGATACAGAGTCTGCGTACAGCAGGTAAGTTATCATTTCACTTAAATACTCATCTTCATTGATTCTCAAACATATTAGATCTGTTGTTAGACGTTAACACAAGTTTTTACAATAAGAAATGAGCCAATAGCATCAATGTTCTCCGCTATGTCAAGCTGACCTATTAACCAATGAGATGAGTTCATAAGAAGTACAACTATGAAAACAAGAGGAAGTTCCATGATTATTCTAGTTGATGGTCTGTCTGGTGTCAATGTAGAAATAGTGAGAAGTTGTCAGTCCTTGTCTTTTCTGAATCCAGGGAAGAGATAGAGTTTACGGAGTTTTGTAAAGGTGCAGCTGCTAGTTGGTACATTACCTCCCTGAGTGTCACATGACCTCGCATTCTGATCCGCCATACTGACCTGTCTCACCCGTGACTGTATCTAAAACATACAAATAAACACAGAGTAACATATCATGATGACACCAAAAGGCTTGCTACAATGTGTTAGTTGAACTGATGAGATGAGTTCAAGTCTCAGAACTAACAGGATGTTATTTGTACCAGAGAAAAGGACCTGTAATAGTTAATAATGTCAGGTACCAAAGCTACTAGTAGTATACGGAGTGGTAGTTGGTGACGGAGCCTCAGGACCGTTCAGCATTTTGTGCTAGTGGGTGCACTATGAAAAATTAGCCATTTGCTACGTGAGCATAGGCGCAATTTCCTTAAAACCCCATTATGTCGGGGCAGTAGTCAAGGATAGCTTACAGACATTCTACAAATACTTGACTAAACAGATCCACGCTTTCACTATGGGTGTTTGCGGGTAGACTTCGATATCCTCTCCCTAGGCATTTGGAAATTAGCCTAAATTTAATGTGAGCATTAAATGAAGAGAAGTACTATGAGAATATAGAAATCCCCTGAAGAGATCCAGGAGTGTCCCTGAGTTCATCTGAAATAAGAACATTGAAAATAACCTGAAATCTATAGAAATGAAATATGAACAGGCAGAGGAAATGAGAAAGGATAGAAAGGAATGGAGTAGTAAGATAGGGAAGGCTACCTGAGCTGGAGAAACAGCATAAGTGATCAAACCATGACGATGCAGGTGATGGTGATGTAATAACACTGAGGCTTTAAAGCTAACATCACGTGACCGCTATTACGACCTTGATCTCAATTTTTTTGAGAAACTAAATTTGTTGTGAAAAGCAGTCTAAGCTTCTAATGGTCCTGAGGCATAAAAGCTGGCATCACGTGATCCTATTGCGACCTTGACCCAAGGATTACCAACTGATTAGTCCAAGAATAATAAACTGCCCTATCTTGTGCAGGCAGTGTTCAAGAAAAGAATAGAGTTATTGTAGTTATCCCCTCCTACATCTCACTAAATAGAGAACATTTTTATTAAAGTTAGTAGATTTTGGTCAAGAGGCTTCAATGTTTACACCACCCTTTCTGATGCAAGTGGTTTTTGATGGATTTGCCCCAGGAACTAGCCTAAAAGAAACAGTGAGTCTAATGGTCTGTTTATTACAAAGGAGAGCGAGTCCAACAGCATGTTTATGACAGAACATGGGAACTCACCTACTGGTGACTGGAATAAGCTAAAAATGTTTGATTCTTTCTCTGCAGCAGTCCAAAGCAAAACTGACCAATAAGAGACTGCTAATCAAGCTCGGATCGCACAAAACCTGCCTAAACCGCTTCCCCGGCGAAGATCATGTGACGAAACGTAATAGCGTATTATTTTTACTACTTTTATCACAAATATTCTAAAAAGAAAGTGCAGCGCAATGATCACCGTCCTTACGCAGCTACGTCCAATACGCTCACGGCTGAAGCGATATAGTGAGGTATGGGAGAGGATAAATACAATAATTCTAGTCTTTTCTTAACCATCGCCTGCACAAAAGAAGGGCATTGTCTTAATAATCCGTGCTACTAGCTGTGAAGCCTCAGGGCCTTTGGGAAACTTAGGCTAATGCTCATGATAAATTTAGGCCAATTTCCTGATGATAGAGGTTAAAGTCGTAATAGGGATCATGCGATGCTAGCTTTAAAGTTTCAAAATCATTAGGAACTTAGGCTAATGCTCGCATCAAATTCAGGCTAATTTCCAAAACACATAAGGAGCGGGTGTGGATGCTCAGTCACCAAACACCTGTAGTGAAAACCAGGAACTTTAGCTAGTTTGTCAAGTATCATTAGAAAACCCGCAGTCTATCTTTGACTATCGCTTCGACGAAATGGGTCTTTAAGGAACATAGGCTGATCCTCACATAGCAAATAAAGCAAATAGGCTAATTTCCAATGGGTTAAGAAGGAGGCGCAGTCAAGCGCTAAGAAAGCCGCAGATCTTGAGGCTCTGTCACCAACTGCCCCCTTATACTACTGCTACTAAATAACTCCTGCGGATTGTGATAAGAACAGCATAGGATATAGACAAAGGAAAACATTGAGAAACAGTGTTGAAGTGTCAAAGGTGAATATATTAACACTAGAAATTCCCCTGTCATACAGCCCACGACCTGACATGAGCTCTGAACATGTCCTCTGTCTGACATGACATTTCCTGACATGACCTCTGAATTCAAATTGGCCACCACGCGAAAGACGGAATATTGAGATTGTAGGATTAACCTGAGCAATGAGTAACTGTTCTATAAGGGTAAGAGAAGATAAAAATTCAACAGATGGACTCATCTGATTCTCTGAATCAGATGAGTTGTTGTTATTAATTTGAGTAGCGTGCTGTTGAACATTAGCATTTGATGTTGATGGTTGCTGTGATGTTATGCAAAACAAAAGGTTGTAAAAAATCACACCTAATCTACTACTATCTCAAGCCTATGTTTTACAACAATAAAATAAATATTAATTAAAGCTGTAGGCCTAACCTACTGTAATGTATGTAATTTAACAACAACACTAACGAAATATGTTTATTATAACTCTAAAATGCAATATTAGAAATAAAATGGCAAGCTGCTGTGTAATATACACAGTTTGAAAGTTGGTTGTGTTAAATGTAGAATGGTTTTGATAGCGATTTTTAAAAGAAAGCAAGTATGAGCGTTCACTCGTCTGGAAGTTTTCTGCAAACTGGAGCAAAATAAAAAAATGTTCTCGTCATAAAAGGGTGTTGTAGTTCGGCCCTAGCTTGTACATAAGATGTAAAGAATTTTGGCTAACGTAAATTTTGGCTACCTGTAAATCGGTCAACGCCTCAAATGGTCTACATTTATTACAGAAACCTTTGGTTAAATTTGAATAATTATTCTTAAAATTAAATCTTATAATAATTTTAAAATATCGAATAATTATTCTTATAATTAAATATTTTTGCAAGATGTTAAAAACGGAAAAATATTAAAAACTTTCAGCAATTAAACAATGCCATAGCCTGGTGAAATGAGCACGTTTTTCTCGTGAAATGCGCACTGCTTAATAGTTCTACTATCTGTCGCACAGTTTTATTGGCGTTTCGTTTGCCGGTCTTAATTTTGATAAAAATAAGGCTTGTCAAGTTTTAATAACGATTTTAGGGCGAATTAATTTGTCTATTTATGTATAATCCGATCAGATGGGTAAGGTTTAGGATATTGTCTACAGTTTTCAAAGACTTGGTAACATATTTAAATAGATTTATATCTGTTTTGTATCGTTTTTATACTTAAACGACTCCATTGAAAAATGGTTAAATTTGTTGATGAGATTTCGGTACAAGGGTTTGCGACATTGTTGATGAATAATTTTCGTGAGTTGTGCGCACATATGCATTTATCATAAATCTCCCGAACGATCGCTCCGCTCGTGTTTGGTCGTGAGATTAAAGTTAATTGGATATAAAATAAGATGGGCAAATATAGGGATTCTCAGGCTATAAAATAGAATGACTACTTACAATCTTAAAGAGACTCTCTATATCTCTATGAGAAGAATGTTTGTAGAATGTGGCCACAAGAACTCTGATGAACCAGGCTCCATGACTGCAGGATTTAGTAGCCATGTAGGCTAAAATAGACATAGAGTGGTATGTTGATAAGTTCATGACTCAATGGTATATGATAGTCAAAGCTCATGTGTATAGAGTAAACACTGATTATCATCTACAAGCACATTGTAGGAACTAAGGCTAGTCACAAGCTAAACAAATAATTATTCACAGAGGAAATACTTTGATAAATCTTGGTAAAGGACATCTGAGACTAGACTCTGTACTTACATTCACTGCTGGCCTTCATGATGAAGAAATCATCAGCATTCAGAGTAGTTGGAGGTGGAACTGAAATAGTTGGTGACTGAGGAGCTGATGTACTGTTAACTGTGGTTGACTGAGGAGCTGATGTACTGCTAACTGTGGTTGACTGAGGAACTGATGTACTGCTAACTGTAGTTGACTCAGTGGTTGGGCTGCTTGTGATGGTAGATATTGGTGAAGGAAGAAGCTCTCTACTTTCTCCAAAGTCTCGTCTCCCTAGATAACAGAATGTTTGATTAGTTATGTTATATTTTTATACTAGATAAATCTCTGTAAATGTATGTTAATACTAGCATACAGGAAGTGCAGACATTTTGAAGTTAGACCCTGAGTGGTTATTGGCCTAATAGATCATTGCCGCATTCATGTTTTGCTAGTGTTACACGTTTTGGGGTTAGTGATGAAACCTCATTGCCCAGGGCAGACTTTCTGCTCTGTTGGCGACCACATTAGCCAATAGCAATGAGGCTGATACTCGGGGCAGATTTTCAACTGCAGTTGTACAGCTCGATCATACACAGCTATCTTTATAATACATACTTGTAGTTGTCAGCCATTGACTCATGTTTTGGAACACTATGACACAATGTTGACAATACAAGCTACCAAAGCTATTTGATTCGTTACCAAATTAATCAGTATAAAATTGTACATCAGTGGATGCAGATATACATAACACATGCAGATATTTCTTTCCTTCTGTTTAAGTACAGATACTATAAGCTAATTGATTAACTACTCACTAATAAGAAACTTGTTTCACAGGTACTAAAGTCACACCAGGTGGTTCCATATGCAAACACTGTGCTGAGCCACACTGCACGGCTTGTGGTACACAAAGTGTTAGGTTATCAAAGAGTTGATGAAACTGATATTTAGTCAAATAGTACTTATTCAGAAAGTACTTCTTAAAGTATAGCCTGTGTACCCAAACTGTGCATCCTTTATTGGGTGACAAACCTCCTGAGCATGCTTGCAAGATCATCAACTTAGGCTTGCCCTTCATAGCAGGGAAATTCCGTGGAGACAGAAGGTCTTGGATATGGATTAAGGGAATCATGTTGCCCTCGATATCCAGCAGATGGTTACCACTCGTACCATGAGTCATGATTACTAGGACAAACATGCCCAGATTCTTGTGTTCCTCTCTCGCTGTTTCAATCTGTATCTCTCTGTAGATATCCTGGGTAAAGATAGTAACCCTGACTAGTACAGGCCAATATTTTTATGGATTCACATTCTTTTGTATAACTGCCAGATACCAGGAAGTCGTTGAAGTGTTGCTAGGAAACCTTACCTAACATTTAGAGAATGAAAACTAAAAATGAAGCTCTAAAACAAGACTCGGTTCCCTGCAAACATAAATTACAATTAGGAGGCTTTGTATCAATGTCTCTCATCAGATGATCTGTTAACACCCTGACTACCAGACCAAGACATACACTAGTTACAGCAGTGTCTCACTTTAAACAGAGTTTTATACCATGAGTTTAAATCAGCCAAATTCTACAATCTTTAAGCAGAAACAAGGCTATGAGGGGACACACGGAGTACCTGCGCTCGCAGGTCTGTTAATTCGGCCTGTGACTTGGCAATATCAAACTTGAGGTCTTTGAACATCATGCTGAGATTTCTGTAGTCAAATTGGGAACCAGCTCTGTTACCGTGACCATAGCGAAAATTCATATTGTTGATGATTAGAACTCTGCCCCTCACTGGTTCACTCATAGCATAGACCTTTATAATACAATTATAGAACCCAGTTAAGTTGTAATATAAGAGAACACAACTCTTGCTGTTTGCGTTTTGACAAAAAACCTCACCATTAGCTTTACCAATAAGCTGAGTTCAAGAGTCACAAGTCTACAAAGGATACAGAGAAAGGAATAAATATGGTGAGAAGTTGTCTACTCTTGACATTACAATGCTTTATCAAAAGCAAATATGGGCCATTATTCTCTAAATGAGACAGCAACAGGTAACTTCAATTACATCACGGATCTCTGATGGTTCTTAACATTCTTAACACGCTATGTGATATCCATATGAGTTTTATGATCTTTATCATTTAACAAATTAACTCACCATGTCTATGTTCTTCCTCTGATGGAAGCTGTCAGCAGCATGTAAGCTACATATTAAACTGATAAACTATATTACCTTGTTAGACTGATACAGTTGCTTAATCTTCGGCTTCTTGACTATGCATAGCCGTAGCCTCATGACCTTGTCTGCTTTGGACTCATCACAATATCCTTGATCCTCCACATCTGACAAGTCACTTTCAGCTTCCTCAGAAGTGCTCTCCAGATGCCCTGAATATAACAGAGTTAATACTCTATGTTTCTGTTGTTATTATAGAGTATCAATTTCTTTCCTCGTGTTTACTCCCATTTTCATTTACTCTTATATGAACACTATATGAATCTGAGACTTAATGAGAACATACACAGAGAAGAAGCTTACCAACTGTTTGGGGAGGACAACTCTCTCTTATTTCAGATAAATGGTTCTCAAGGCTTTGTACATCAACAACAGTTAGTTGGTCACCTGTAGGTATGATGTAACACAATTACTAATTGATAAAAGGTGTCAACTAACCAAAGCATTTCATAATCTACAAAGACGGCTCCAGAACGGTTAAATCTATTTCCTATTTGCAACTGAAGGACATCATAAGGATTGTCATCAATACTGTCTAACAAAAAGATTTCACTATCTGGAGGAAAAAATTTAAATTCTTGCATTTAGCCAACTGACTGAGACCTTGACTGAGACTAAATTCAATGAAAAGAGTGAGAAAGGTGACTCACAAGGAAATCTGAGAGGCTTGGGAACGGAAGGTTTTTTATCATTTCTCAACTTGTCACAACTTGGACAGACCACCTTGGACAGATGTGAACGTGTAGTGGGGAGTCTAGTACAGGTAATGCTGTAGTCACAGTCGATAGGATAAAACCACTCAGGGTCGACATAGAAATGAGGTGCAGGGTTTTGTCCGATGAGACACTGAGAACAGTAGAGAAGAACTTCAGTATGACTCCCTTTCCACACGGCGTAGAGCTGGTTAAGAATAGCTTTAGTTGTCACTATTAAATGTTCCCAGGAAGCTGGTAGCTGTGCCACTGTAGTACCAACTCTTAATGAGACCACTCGGTTGGTTAAGTCATGATTCAGAATTGTGGTAAACTCTTCACTGTGTACCACAGCTCCATCGTTCCACACCTTTATGTTTGACAGCAGACTTGAGCGGAGTTTCAGGACAGCAACAGTCATAAGTTGATATACATAAGGAGGTGGAGAAAGACCACCTAAGGCAATGTCCAGTCGGAGAGGTACATTGTCATCCACTGCAAATATCTTTTCTACAGAAGTAGTCGTAAAGTATGGAAGGATGTACGATCGCCTTTTAGAGTTGTCTTCTATTGGACCATTCAAGATGGCGAAGCTCTTTAAAAGTTGCATGGATATTTCAACAGGTAACTCACTGCTGTTCTTAAGGAGATCTACTAGCAAGACTTCATCTATGATGCCACTAGTAGTAAACTGTGCTACGAATGCTTGGTACTTCCGTTTACTGACCCACTCTTCTTGGTGTGTGAAAGGAACCAACTCTTCGACCCTCTTTTCCCATTGTTGCTCAGCTGTGTGGTGGAATAACAGAGCTATCATCTCAGTAATAATAGGAATCTTGTGGAATATGTAACTGGACAGACCTTGGGTTCTCTCGAACCACAAGACCTGCCCCGTATTATGCATATATCGCAGAATGATTTTAAAATCAGTGTCTGAGAATTCGTTCTCTACCTTCAACAAAGGAATGTAAGTTCCTTCCTCTCGTTTTATGAATTTCTCTACACGCTCCCAAAGTAGGGGAATTTCCATGATTAACTTCTCACACCGTTTCTCCAAATTTGCTCTCAAACCTTTAATGTTAGATACTTCGCCGAGGTCATTGCCAAACTCAAAGATATCCTGAGGGTTAAATAAAGGCTCGTCAGTGTTGGTAAGATAGATGATAGGACTGAAATCTTTTTGAAATTCCCCACAGCACCGCTCGTAGTCTCTGAGTAACTCTCTTCTTGCTGCTTCTGAAATGGAGAGCAACTTTTCCCTACAATCTTCCACCAACTCAGTATCCAGCTTGTCAGTGTGTGTGAGGACTAATACAGGTGGATCTAATCTTGGACTGGCCAAGTAGATATGAGACAGCCAGTCTATACAGAGTCTTCTTGCACCTTCTCTAGACCCTGCAAACATATATGAGTTAAACTCTTCCATGTTGACTACAAGGAGTGGAATGCATCGCTCTCGTATGACTAGCTGGTAGGCCATCTGATAGATATCATGGCCACCATAGTCTATAAACTTGAGAGGAGAGTTGTTCAGGTCTTCCATTTGGAACACTTTGGTTGTCTCATCGAATGGTGAATTTTTCTCTCGGTAGGTAAGTTCCCGTTTACCGGACTGGAGGCTTCTAATGAGACTACTTTTCCCTGCACCAGTCATACCTACAACTGCGACTGGTACTTTGAGCTGCTCTACTCCTTTTCCTTCCACCAGATCAGCAAAGTATTTATTTACAGCAGCGATACCTTGTATGCATACTTCGTACGGGGGAGACTGGAGAGAGAAACAACGATCACAATATAGCTTTGTGAGTTGCTGTAGCTTAGCGAATTGACTATTTATTCTTGTCAACTTTTTATTGTCAGAGAGACCTAACTTCTTCAGATTAGTCATACGGTAGACGACTGAAGGTAGTTCTACCAGGAAGTTCTCTGATAGATTCAAATACCTCAGCTGAGTCAAATAGTGCAGCCTGCAGCATAGAATATCATAAACATATCGTTGTTAAGGTCAAGGTGAACACAATCGATTATAATGCTGTATATTGGTCATGTTAATCAAACTAATAATATTATAATTTCCTAATAATTTTAATTTAAATTAAAATATGGCTAGTATTTTTACACACGACTTAGACAATCCTCAGTGTGCATATCATGTAATTGCAAAAGATATTCATGTAATGTATAAATAGTTTAATATAAAAAGGTATTTAATGTGAAACCATATAATATATTAAATATCAAATGCCTGACTCAAGAGAACATTAGAGAGCAGGTTTTATAATAAGAGATATTTAACATGGAACCATAAAACAAGCATGTTATTCCAACATCAATTCTGTTGTATAACGAAAAGTGTTGAACAGCAATCATCAGCTCTTTGCTATTACTAACAACTACTGATATTCTAATTTTAAAAAAATGTTAAAATATTTACTTACAAGTTTTGATATAAACCTATTTTATTAGCTGGAGTTCAGAGCATAAGTAAAAGTAATCAATGTATGGCAACCTTACTAAGTCTTTAACTGCGTGTCAAGAAACAGACTATAAGATATTCTACATTTAGCTTTAGTCATAAGTATAGTATTTTAATTCTTAGTTTACATATCATAATACAAGACACTCTAAAAAGACCTGAGAAGTGAGAGTGAAAGAAGGAGAGATTAAGGGCACCTTAAAACTCCCTATGCATACTTCAGAAGTACCTGTGACAGACTGTCTAATAATATGTATCATGTAGTAAGCAATGAGGTGTATCATGTATCATGCAATGAGGTGAGTGATCAGTATTTGTATAGTCTGAATTAGCCAATGTGAATAGGAGTGAGAGACAGGCAGCCTCATGGCTATGTGCATCATTTTGAGCAAGTCTGGACACATCTTTTTCTTCTGAGCGTTTAAACAGCGAGAAAGCTTTGTCAATTTCAATCTTGAAACATCGTAGCAGTCAGACCACCTCAAATTTAGCATACGCCAAATGAGCTTGTCATCATTGCAAGCATTTGGCTATCATAGCCTTTAAAATATTCATAAAGATCTCAGGCTACAGTTTTGCAGACACACCACCAACTATGCACTTATCTATTGTCAATGGACGTAATCCATCTCAGTTATCATTGACCTTAGTGTAGCCCAATCTAGACAAAAGCTATCTTACTTCTAAAATTGGAATCTGAATGCCTTTTGTGTACCTAGTCGTGTCTCCCTATACATATGGAATTCTAAATCACCCTAAATTATGACCATGATAGAGAGATCAAAGTGAAGAGGCAGGAGTTGTCAGACTATGCCAACTCAATACTGATTACTATATGTACTCATTAAGGTGGTGTGAAAACACATATCACTAGATGAGAGCAATACACGAGGTATATGCTCACCACTAAACTTGGAGTTATATTCCACGTCTCATTGAATGAAAGCAAGGTTCATGAGTTCAAGACCTGACCAAAGCATTTTTTCGGATTGGTACAACTATTCGGAGGCTTTGAAAGGTGGCTGATTACCTCAGTTAGTTAGAGAGGTAGTCTAATAAGCTGAATGTCAAAAGTTCAAGCCCCATATTGGTCAACATTTTAGTCATCTTATTAATTGTATGTACAGAATTGTGTGATTGCATGAAAGTTGGCATATTTAAAACAACTGCTACTGTAGTACAACAATAAAATGTTTTGACATCCATACTGCACTTAATTATTTCTAATAACTGAATATTGATAAAAAAGTCACCTTTTATTAACTGCGAATCTGCGAGTCCTCTTAAATGATACTCAAATGAAGCTGTATTCAGATAGAAGGAATTACAGTAGAAATTGTAGTTTATCCAATGAGAATGACTCATTACAATGAATCTAATATCCATGAATTATTTATCATCGATGAATTATGAAGGGTTATGGACAGAGAGAGCAGTAGCTATACTTTAAATTGACCAATGGTGATAAAGATAAGACTTTTAGCTGTTAATAGCTGTGAAACCTATTTATAGTTGTGATGGAGAAACTTTTGAGAAGGGAAAATGTAATTGCTGACCAGTGTCAAGAACCCGTACAGCATATGTTGCTGGACAAATGGAACAGTTTTTGAGAAGGGAAAATGCAAATACTGAACAGGGTCAGGGAACCATACAGCTCAGCATATGTTGCATGACGTGACTTTGAAGGAGCAGATCATTAAACTGAACAGAGTCAGGGACCCATACAGCTCAGCATCTGTTGCATGACATGACTTTAAAGGAGCAGCTCATTAAACTGAACAGGGTCAGGGACCCATACAGCTCAGCATCTGTTGCTAGACATGACTTTGAAGGAGCAGATCATTAAACTGAACAGGGTCAGGGACCCATACAGCTCAGCGTATGTTGCTAGACATGACTCTGAAGGAGGAGCTCAATAAACTGAACAGGGTCAGGGACCCATACAGCTCAGCATATGTTGACTGACATGACTTTGAAGGAGCAGATCATTAAACGGAACAGAGTCAGGGACCAATACAGCTCAGCATCTGTTGCATGACATGAATTTGAAAAGCAGCTCACTAAACTGAACAAGGTCAGGGACCCATACACCGCAGCATCTGTTACTAGACATGAATTTGAAGGAGAAGCTCATTAAGCTGAACAGGGTCAGGGACCCATACAGCTAAGCATATGTTGCTAGACATGACTTTGAAGGAGCAAATCATTAAACTGAACAGGGTCCGGGACCCACACAGCTCAGCATCTGTTGCTAGACATGACTTTGAAGGAGCAGATCATTAAACTGAACAAAGTCAGGGACCCATACAACTCAGCATAAAATGCTAGACATGACTCTGAAGGAGGAGCTCATTAAACTGAACAGGGTCAGGGACCCATACAGCTCAGCATATGTTGCATGACGTGACTTTGAAGGAGCAGATCATTAAACTGAACAGAGTCAGGGACCCATACAGCTCAGCATCTGTTGCATGACATGACTTTAAAGGAGCAGCTCATTAAACTGAACAGGGTCAGGGACCCATACAGCTCAGCATCTGTTGCTAGACATGACTTTGAAGGAGCAGATCATTAAACTGAACAGGGTCAGGGACCCATACAGCTCAGCGTATGTTGCTAGACATGACTCTGAAGGAGGAGCTCAATAAACTGAACAGGGTCAGGGACCCATACAGCTCAGCATATGTTGACTGACATGACTTTGAAGGAGCAGATCATTAAACGGAACAGAGTCAGGGACCAATACAGCTCAGCATCTGTTGCATGACATGAATTTGAAAAGCAGCTCACTAAACTGAACAAGGTCAGGGACCCATACACCGCAGCATCTGTTACTAGACATGAATTTGAAGGAGAAGCTCATTAAGCTGAACAGGGTCAGGGACCCATACAGCTAAGCATATGTTGCTAGACATGACTCTGAAAGAGGAGCTCATTAAACTGAACAGGGTCAGGGACCCATACAGCTCAGCATATGTTGCATGACGTGACTTTGAAGGAGCAGATCATTAAACTGAACAGAGTCAGGGACCCATACAGCTCAGCATCTGTTGCATGACATGACTTTGAAGGAGCAGCTCATTAAACTGAACAAGGTCAGGGACCCATACAGCTTAGCATATGTTGCTAGACATGACTCTGAAAAAGCAGCTCATTAAACTGAACAGGGTTAGGAACCCATACAGCTCAGCATCCGTTGCTATACATGACTTTGAAGGAGGAGCTCATTAAACTGAACAAGGTCAGGAACCCATACAGCTCAGCATCTGTTGCTATACATGAGTTTGAAGGAGGAGCTCATTAAACTGAACAAGGTCAGGAACCCATACAGCTCAGCATCTGTTGCTAGACATGACTTATAAGGAGCAGATCATTCAACTGAACAGGTTCAGGGACCCATACAGCTCGGCATATGTTGGTAGACATGACTTTGAAGGAGCAGATCATTAAACTGAACAGGGTCAAGGACCCATACAGCTCAGTATATGTTGCTAGACATGACTTTGAAGGAGCAGATCATTAAACTGAACAGGGTCAGGGACCCATACAGCTCAGCATAAAATGCTAGACATGACTCTGAAGGAGGAGCTCATTAAACTGAACAGGGTCAGTGACCCATACTGCTCAGCATATGTTGCATGACATGACTTTGAAGGAGCAGATCATTAAACTGAACAGAGTCAAGGACCCATACAGCTCAGCATCTGTTGCATGACATGACTTTGAAGGAGCAGATCATTAAACTGAACAGGGTCAGGGACCCATACAGCTCAGTGTATGTTGCTAGACATGACTTTAAAGGAGGAGCTCAATAAACTGAACAGGGTCAAGGACCCATACAGCTCAACATATGTTGACTGACATGACTTTGAAGGAGCAGATCATTAAACTGAACAGAGTCAAGGACCCATAGAGCCCAGCATCTGTTGCATGACATGAATTTGAAGAGCAGCTCACTAAACTGAACAGGGTCAGGGACCCATACAGTGCAGCATCTGTTACTAGACATGATTTTGAAGGAGAAGCTCATTAAGCTGAACAGGGTCAAGGACCCATACAGCTAAGCATATGTTGCTAGACATGACTCTGAAGGAGGAGCTCATTAAACTGAACAGGGTCAAGGACCTATACAGCTCAGCATATGTTGCTAGACATGACTTTGAAGGAGCAGCTTATTAAACTGAACAAGGTCAGGGACCCGTACAGCTTAGCATATGTTGCTAGACTTTACTCTGAAGAAGTAGCTCACTAAACTGAACAGGGTCAGGGACCCATACAGCGCAGCATCTGTTACTAGACATGATTTTGAAGGAGCAGCCCATTAAGCTGAACAGGGTCAAGGACCCAAACAGCTCAGCATCTGTTGCTATACATGAGTTTGAAGGAGGAGCTCATTAAACTGAACAAAGTCAGGAACCCATACATCTCAGCATATGTTGGTAGACATGACTTTGAAGGAGCAGATCATTAAACTGAACAGGGTCAAGGACCCATATAGCTCAGTATATGTTGCTAGACATGACTTTGAAGGAGCAGATCATTAAACTGAACAGGGTCAAGGACCCATATAGCTCAGTATATGTTGCTAGACATGACTTTGAAGGAGCAGATCATTAAACTGAACAGGGTCAGGGATCCATACAGCTCAGCATCTGTTGCATGACATGACTTTGAAGGAGCAGCTCATTAAACTGAACAGGGTCAGGGATCCATACAGCTCAGCATCTGTTGCTAGACATGACTTTGAAGGAGCAGATCATTAAACTGAACAGGGTCAGGGACCCATACAGCTCAGCGTATGTTGCTAGACATGACTCTGAAGGAGGAGCTCAATGAACTGAACAGGGTCAGGGACCCATACAGCTCAGCATATGTTGCTAGACATGACTTTGAAGGAGCAGCTCATTAAACTGAACAGGGTCAGAGACCCACACAGCTCAGCATCTGTTGCTAGACATGACTTTGAAGGAGCAGATCATTAAACTGAACAGGGTCAGGGACCCATACAGCTACGCATCTATTGCTATACATGAGTTTGAAAGAGGAGCTCATTAAACTGAACAAAGTCAGGAACCCATACATCTCAGCATATGTTGGTAGACATGACTTTGAAGGAGCAGATCATTAAACTGAACAGGGTCAAGGACCCATATAGCTCAGTATATGTTGCTAGACATGACTTTGAAGGAGCAGATCATTAAACTGAACAGGGTCAAGGACCCATATAGCTCAGTATATGTTGCTAGACATGACTTTGAAGGAGCAGATCATTAAACTGAACAGGGTCAGGGATCCATACAGCTCAGCATATGTTGCTAGACATGACTTTGAAGGAGCAGCTCATTAAACTGAACAGGGTCAGGGACCCACACAGCTCAGCATCTGTTGCTAGACATGACTTTGAAGGATCAGATCATTAAACTGAACAGGGTCAGGGACCCATACAGCTCAGCGTATGTTGCTAGACATGACTCTGAAGGAGGAGCTCAATAAACTGAACAGGGTCAGGGACCCATACAGCTCAGCATATGTTGACTGACATGACTTGGAAGGAGCAGATCATTAATCTGAACAGAGTCAGGGACCAATACAGCTCAGCATCTGTTGCATGACATGAATTTGAAGAGCAGCTCACTAAACTGAACAGGGTCAGGGACCCATACGGCGCAGCATCTGCTACTAGACATGAATTTGAAGGAGAAGCTCATTAAGTTGAACAGGGTCAGGGACCCATACAGCTAAGCATATGTTGCTAGACATGACTCTGAAGGAGGAGCTCATTAAACTGAACAGGGTCAAGGGCCCATACAGCTCAGCATATGTTGCTAGACATGACTTTGAAGGAGCAGCTCATTAAACTGAACAAGGTCAGGGACCCATACAGCTTAGCATATGTTGCTAGACATGACTCTGAAGAAGCAGCTCATTAACCTGAACAGGGTTAGGAACCCATACAGCTCAGCATCCGTTGCTATACATGACTTTGAAGGGGGAGCTCATTAAACTGAACAAGGTCAGGAACCCATACAGTTCAGCATCTGTTGCTAGACATGACTTATAAGGAGCAGATCATTCAACTGAACAGGGTCAGGGACCCATACAGCTCGGCATATGTTGGTAGACATGACTTTGAAGGAGCAGATCATTAAACTGAACAGGGTCAAGGACCCATACAGCTCAGTATATGTTGCTAGACATGACTTTGAAGGAGCAGATCATTAAACTGAACAGGGTCCGGGACCCACACAGCTCAGCATCTGTTGCTAGACATGACTTTGAAGGAGCAGATCATTAAACTGAACAGGATCAGGGACCCATACAGCTCAGCATAAAATGCTAGACATGACTCTGAAGGAGGAGCTCATTAAACTGAACAGGGTCAGGGACCCATACAGCTAAGCATATGTTGCATGACATGACTGTGAAGGAGCAGATCATTAAACTGAACAGGGTCAGGGACCCATGCAGCTCAGCGTATGTTGCTAGACATGACTCTGAAGGAGGAGCTCAATAAACTGAACAGGGTCAGGGACCCATACAGCTCAGCATATGTTGACTGACATGACTTTGAAGGAGCAGATCATTAAACTGAACAGAGTCAGGGACCAATACAGCTCAGCATCTGTTGCATGACATGAATTTGAAGAGCAGCTCACTAAACTGAACAGGGTCAGGGACCCATACAGCGCAGCATCTGTTACTAGACATGATTTTGAAGGAGAAGCTCATTAAGCTGAACAGGGTCAGGGACCCATACATCTAAGCATATGTTGCTAGACATGACTCTGAAGGAGGAGCTCATTAAACTGAACAGGGTCAAGGACCCATAAAGCTCAGCATATGTTGCTAGACATGACTTTGAAGGAGCAGCTCATTAAACTGAACAAGGTCAGGGACCCGTACCGCTTAGTATATGTTGCTAGACATGACTCTGAAGAAGCAGCTCATTAAACTGAACAGGGTCAGCAACCCATACAGCTCAGCATATGTTGCTAGACATGACTTTGAAGGAGCAGCTCATTAAACAGAACAGGGTCAGGGACCCACACAGCTCAGCATCTGTTGCTATACATGACTTTGAAGGAGGAGCTCATTAAACTGAACAAGGTCAGGAACCCATACAGCTCAGCATATCTTGCTAGACATGACTTTGAAGGAGCAGATCATTAAACTAAGCAGGGTCAAGGACCCATACAGCTCAGTATATGTGGCATGACATGACTTTGAAGGAGCAGATCATTAAACTGAACAGAGTCAGGGACCCATACAGCTCAGCATCTGTTGCATGACATGAAATTGAAGAGCAGCTCATTAAACTGAACAAGGTCAGGAACCTATACAGCTCAGCATATGTTGGTAGACATGACTTTGAAGGAGCAGATCTTTAAACTGAACAGGGTCCAGGGCCCATACAACTCAGTATATGTTGCTAGACATGACTTTGAAGGAGCAGATCATTAAACTGAACAGGGTCAGGAATCCACACAGCTCAGCATATGTTGCTAGACATGACTTTGAAGGAGCAGCTCATTAAACTGAACAGGGTCAGGGACCCACACAGCTCAGCATCTGTTGCTAGACATGACTTTGGAGGAGCAGATCATTAAACTGTACAGGGTCAGGGACCCATACAGCTCAGCATAAAATGCTAGACATGACTCTGAAAGAGGAGCTCATTAAACTGAACAGGGTCAAGGACCCATACAGCTCAGTATATGTGGCATGACATGACTTTGAAGGAGCAGATCATTAAACTGAACAGAGTCAGGGACCCATACAGCTCAGCATCTGTTGCATGACATGAAATTGAAGAGCAGCTCATTAAACTGAACAAGGTCAGGAACCTATACAGCTCAGCATATGTTGCTAGACATGACTTTGAAGGAGCAGCTCATTAAACTGAACAAGGTCAGGGACCCATACCGCTTAGTATATGTTGCTAGACATGACTCTGAAGAAGCAGCTCATTAAACTGAACAGGGTCAGGAACCCGTACAGCTCAGCATCTGTTGCTATACATGACTTTGAAGGAGGAGCTCATTAAACTGAACAAGGTCAGGAACCCATACAGCTCAGCATATCTTGCTAGACATGACTTTGAAGGAGCAGATCATTAAACTGAACAGGGTCAAGGACCCATCCAGCTCAGTATATGTGGCATGACATGACTTTGAAGGAGCAGATCATTAAACTGAACAGAGTCAGGGACCCATACAGCTCAGCATCTGTTGCATGACATGAAATTGAAGAGCAGCTCACTAAACTGAACAGGGTCAGGGACCCATACAGCTAGGCATATGTTGCTAGACATGACTCTGAAGGAGGAGCTCATTAAACTGAACAGGGTCAAGGACCCATACAGCTCAGCATATGTTGCTAGACATGACTTTGAAGGAGCAGCTCATTAAACTGAACAAGGTCGGGGACCCATACAGCTTAGCATATGTTGCTAGACATGACTCTGAAGAAGCAGCTCATTAACCTGAACAGGGTCAGGGACCCATACAGCTCAGCATCTGTTGCTATACATGATTTTGGAGGAGGAGCTCATTAAACTGAACAGGGTCAGGGACCCATACAGCTCAGCATATGTTGCATGACATGACTTTGAAGGAGCAGATCATTAAACTGAACAGAGTCAAGGACCCATACAGCTCAGCATCTGTTGCATGACATGACTTTGAAGGAGCAGATCATTAAACTGAACAGGGTCAGAGACCCATACAGCTCAGCATCTGTTGCTAGACATGATTTTGAAGGAGAAGCTCATTAAACTGTACAGAGTCAGATACCCACACAGCTCAGTATATGTTGCATGACATGACTTTGAAGGAGCAGATCATTAAACTGAACAGGGTCAGGGACCCATGTAGCTCAGCGTATGTTGCTAGACATGACTCTGAAGGAGGAGCTCAATAAACTGAACAGGGTCAGGGACCCATACAGCTCAGCATATGTTGACTGACATGACTTTGAAGGAGCAGATCATTAAACTGAACAGAGTCAGGGACCAATACAGCTCAGCATCTGTTGCATGACATGAATTTGAAGAGCAGCTCACTAAACTGAACAGGGTCAGGGACCCATACAGCGCAGCATCTGTTACTAGACATGATTTTGAAGGAGAAGCTCATTAAGCTGAACAGGGTCAGGGACCCATACATCTAAGCATATGTTGCTAGACATGACTCTGAAGGAGGAGCTCATTAAACTGAACAGGGTCAAGGACCCATAAAGCTCAGCATATGTTGCTAGACATGACTTTGAAGGAGCAGCTCATTAAACTGAACAAGGTCAGGGACCCGTACCGCTTAGTATATGTTGCTAGACATGACTCTGAAGAAGCAGCTCATTAAACTGAACAGGGTCAGGAACCCATACAGCTCAGCCTCTGTTGCTAGACATGACTCTGAATGAGGAGCTCAATAAACTGAACAGGGTCAGGGACCCATACAGCTCAGCATATGTTGACTGACATGACTTTGAAGGAGCAGATCATTAAACTGAACAGGGTCAGGGATCCATACAGCTCAGCATCTGTTGCTAGACATGACTTTGAAGGAGCAGCTCATTAAACAGAACAGGGTCAGGGACCCATACAGCGCAGCATCTGTTACTAGACATGATTTTGAAGGAGAAGCTCATTAAACTGAACAGGGTCAGGGACCCATACAGTTAGGCATATGTTGCTAGACATGACTCTGAAGGAGGAGCTCATCAAACTGAACAGGGTCAGGGACCCATACAGCTCAGCATATGTTGACTGACATGACTTTGAAGGAGCAGATCATTAAACTGAACAGAGTCAGGGACCCATACAGCTCAGCATCTGTTGCATGACATGACTTTGAAGGAGGAGCTCATTAAACTGAACAGGGTCAGAGACCCATACAGCGCAGCATCTGTTACTAGACATGATTTTGAAGGAGAAGCTCATTAAGCTGAACAGGGTCAGGGACCCATACATCTAAGCATATGTTGCTAGACATGACTCTGAAGGAGGAGCTCATTAAACTGAACAGGGTCAGGGACCCATACAGCTCAGCATATGTTGCATGACATGACTTTGAAGGAGCAGCTCATTAAGCTGAACAGGGTCAAGGACCCATACAGCGCAGCATCTGTTGCTAGACATGAATTTCAAGGAGAAGCTCATTAAACTGAACAGGGCCAGGAACCTATACAGCTCAACATATGTTGCTAGACATGACTTTGAAGGAGCAGGTCATTAAACTGAACAGGGTCAGGGACCCATACAGCTCAGCATATGTTGCTAGACATGACTCTGAATGTGGAGCTCATTAAACTGAACAGGGTCAGGGCCCTATACAGCTCAGCATATGTTGCTAGACATGACTTTGAAGGAGCAGCTCTTTAAACTGAACAGGGTCAAGGACCCATACAGCTCAGCATCTGTTGCTAGACATGACTTTGAAGGAGCAGCTCATTAAAATGAACAGGGTCAAGGACCCATACAGCTCAGCATCTGTTGCTAGACATGACTTTGAAGCTCATTAACCTGAACAGGGTCAGGGACCCAAACAGCTCAGAATATGTCGCTAGACATGAATTTGAAGGAGAAACTCATTAAACTGAAACAACATAATTTAAAGATGAACTTGTACAAAATCTTTAGTAAATCTTATCAGAAAGTATCAGTATTATTCTATCATTTTATCAAGTGTTGTTGATGTTTGAGATGATCTGACTGCCAGTTGCAAGATTATATTCGACAAAACTTTAACCAGGTTAAAACGCTCAAGGCCGGTTCACTCTATGTCGCAGTTTTTTTTGGCATCCATCATCGATTATGTGAACCGTGAATTGATGGCATCAACCAGCATCGCGGACATATCGGTTAAGTTTGCGGCTGTCAAAGTTTCCTGATGCTTTGCTGAGCATCGACCGCCTTTCAAATGTGAACCATTTCCGTGATGGTAATTCACCGTCATGGATAGCGCAATTAATTCATATCTGTTTAGGATAGTCACTGCGAGACTATTTTTTGATTCTCACATGCCAAACAAAGAGGTTTCTTCCTGAAAATATAAAAAGATAAATGTCACGGAGTATTTCCTGATACAACTGCAGATGGGTTTGTGATAATGTGAACATGGCTATCATCAACGATCACCGATGAATTGTGGCATCAACACCGAAGTACGTTTCAAGTATATAGTTTTAAATAGTTTCAAGCGGGTGATGAATTCATGATATAAAGTGTCGTATGGAAAAGAGTCGTCAAGCGATAAATATACGGTCCCTTTTTCAGCCAATGATCAAAATAATTTTTTTAAATTAGATCGTAATAAATATTATCACGAACAAACTAGTTGTCTGTGATATCGAAGATTCTCGTTGTTAGAGAATCCACTATCCACAGTTAGACTTGGATAAGTTTGGCATTAGCGTAAGTGAAAATGATCTCTCAGGATGGGGTGGTGTGTCTTTCAGTAAATTATCAGGGTAAAACTTGAGGAATAGAAGTAATAACACTATAGAACCTTCATAGATTCAAGGGAAAATTCACTGATTTACTGAATGACAATTTGCTTCACTCCAAACCTCCTTCAATCATTGAATCGGACTGATCTATTGAATAACAACAGAATTACAACCTAACCTCTAGCTTCAGTGAAGATGCCTCAGACTGTTTGAGCATCAGGTGGTGAAAGATTGGGGCAGATAGCCTATGGTTAGAGCTGACAGGTGTTATGCTGCTGAGAAAGATATGAGAATGTAGGTATATCTATCTTTGTGTTTGAGTTTCTTCTATTTACTAAACTAAAATAAAAGGAATAATTTTACTACTCATGAATACATATACCAACAAGAAACATTGTACAAATGATTGTAGTGAGTCAACCCATTATTTACTACTTCACATCTCTAGTTTTAACAAACTTAATTTCTCATTTCACCTAACTATAATAAATCACCATGAACAGGTAAGAGGGATGTAGTAACAAGATGTCTAGATATTCAAGGTCAATAATAATTGTTTTTAGTATCAAATAATGTGTATGATTTTATACAGAAGCTATTAATCAAATATATTTGGAGCCTCCACTTGCGGTCTAAAGACTTGATTTCAACTTTAACTAGCTGAAAGCTGTAACTATAAGCCATGCAACTAGTTTAGATTTTCTCTGGTTGTTTTAGCTAGTAAATTAGTTTAATTATTAGAATTCATGCTCACTTCCCACTTGTAGAGATTTGAGGAAAATGCATTGATCAGTGCAGCTCACCTTTGAATTCCAAAATCAAAGCTTCAAATTGTTGGCTTGACCTATTTATGCTTTTGTTAAACATGTAATCATTTTGTAATTTTCACTGTCGATCAATCTAACTCCCAAATTGAAAGCTTACAGTAGATACATGTTAGAATAAAAACTAAGAATCAGTAGATTCAGTTTTCTATAAGTGAGCCTTCATCAAAGTAGGTCCTTTGTAAAATACAGTCTGCTTATATCACACTTGTTTTATTAATACAGGATGTTTATGTTTCTCCATCTGTGGAGCTGTGGTGTCAGTGTGGAAACTACCATGCATGGGGATAGAGAGAGATGAATGTATGATGCACAAACCATGATAGCGGTATTCTGTTTCTCAGATAGGTTTCAAGTGTACTGCAGAAGTGGGGAGATTAAAGACCTTATAACTTGTAAAACCAGGTCCACTGAGAGTGGCCCATTATAACTACCGACACTACCATGGTAAGTTTTGTAACTATATGGATTTGTGTTGCAACTGTTTTTACTAGATGTTATAAATTTCAAGCGACATTCAATAAGTTATCAATAGACCCTTAAAGTTCAATATTTTGTTAGCACCCAAGTATCCAGATGTGTGAGCCTGAAACCATCGGATCGACTGAAGAAAATGAGATGTAACACATGGTATGTAAAGACAGAGGAAGTCATGCACCTACAGATCATTGGTATTATGGACATACCCAGAAGGACTTACAAGAGCAGAGTGGTGACCACTACCAACCTGCGTATACAACATAGTGAGAGCTACATATCTTAGGATCAAAGATGAGGAGGAATATCGAGATACTCTAGCAATATGCAACTAGACTAAAAATTTAACCATAGATGTAAATTAAAATATATGCCAATAGAGCCGCGTAGTACTCGACTTTGATAGCAATAGCTGATGTGAATATGAGTGAGAGACAGGCAGTCTCGTGGCTATGTACATCATTTTGGGCAAGTCTGGGTATATCTTTTTCATACAAGCGTTTAACCACGATCAAGTTTTGTCAATTTAAATCTTGAAACATCTTAGCAGTCAGATCACCTCAAACATCAAAAACAAATAATAGAATAATACTGATATTTTAAATTTGCCGAAAGCTAAAATTTGCCGATTTCCTTTTTGATAGTTTATGGTGGTTTGTTGCTAAAGTTTTCCAATTCTGGCCATTAAACACAATTATACACAAATGAAATTCTTAAAAGCTCCAAAGGTTAGAGAAGTAGACAAGGTTTGAGTTTCTACATTCTACATGCTAGCAGAATTCTCTTCTACATGTAACTAACAATGTTGTGTGTGAAATTCCCTAAACGTTCCAAATCAATCAACAAGAGTTGACTTAAAATTTTCAATATTTAAACAGTTTTAAACAATTTAACCAAGTGAGTCTTCTTAAATTTTAGAGATATTTTGCAACCCAACTTTGGTTATGAAAAGAATAATCATGCATAGGATGATAACAAATATAGAAAACATCATAAAAGGGCCATGACTCATAGACAGGTCCTACACTTCCAGTGTATAATCTGTATATATCTGTATAATAGCTCATCCATCAGACTAATATATGTATCCAATGTTTGTACATTACCTCTGTGGGAGGTCTCTCAGCTGACACTTCATGAGTCTGAGATTCTCCAGTGTTCCTATTTCACCAATCACTGAAGGGAGTCCTTTACTGAAGTTGTTTTCATGAAGGGTTAACTTCTTCAGTCTCTTGAGAGAGCTGAGACTATAGAAATATAAAATACTACTTTAGTCTGTTGAGAGAGCTGAGACTATAGAAATATAATAATAATACTTTAGTCTGTACTTTAATATATTTTACTAATACTAGGACAGCAGACCCCATGACCTCAACATGCCAGTAAACATATAGTCCCAGAGTACACCTAAGGAAGACAGACATGAGTTTATGGCTGCATGTAGACATCAACAATTGCATAATCGATGATAGACATAAAAGTGTGTAGTAGGAAGGCTTTTGATTTTACCCAAAAATACAACAACATAATACCCTAGGACACTTTTATATACACATACACATAAACCCCTATTAATACACTTTTAAAATATAACAACAGATACAGCTGTTAAGCTGATACAGTTGAAAATATATGCCAATAGAGCCACGTAGTACTCGACTTTGAGCGAGCAGAAGACGGGCAGTCTCGTGGCATGTGCATCATTTTAGGCAAGTCTGGACACATCGTTTTTATCCAAGCAATAAGGTTAATTATCTTATTTGAGGCATATGAGACACCTCTAGCAATATATATGTAGCTGGACTTAAAATTTTATTGTAGCAATATATATGCAATATGGTTTCGTTGATTTTAATCTTGAAACATCTTAGCAGTCAGATGACCTCAAACATTAAAAATAATCACAAATAATAGAATAATACCTTTACTTTCTGATAAAATCAACTAAAATTTTGAGAAATTCTGAAATTTGCCGATTTCCTTTTTGATAGTTTATGGTTGTTGGTTGCTAGAGTTTTCAGATTCTGGCCATTAAACACAATCATACACAAATGAAATCCTTAAAAGCTCAAAAGGCAGTCAAGGTTTGAGATTCTATATTCTACATGCTAGCAGAATTCTCTTCTAACAATTCACGTACATTATTCACATCATGTGTGTGAAATTCCCTAAAAGCTCCAAATCAATCAACAAGAGTTGCCATGAACTTTAAAATATTTAAACAGTTTTAAACAATTTAACCAGAGGAGTCTTCTTAAAATTTTAGAGATATTTTGTAACCCAACTTTGGTTATGAAAAGAATAATCACATACAGGATGATAACAAATATAGACAACATCATAAAAAGGCCATGACTCATACACAGGTCCTATACTTCCAGTGTATAATCTGTATATATCTGTATAATAACTCATCCATCAGACTAATAGAGGTATACAATATTTGTGCATTACCTCTGTGGGAGGTCTGTCAGCTGACAGTTCCTGAGTAAGAGAATCTCCAGTGTTCCTATTTCACCAATCACAGGAGGGAGTCCTGCACTGAAGTTGTTGAAATCAAGGGTTAACACCTTCAGTCTTTTGAGAGACTTGAGACTATAGAAATATAATAATAATACTTTAGTCTGTAATTTAATATATTTTACCAATACTAGGACAGCTGACCCCATGACCCCAGCAGGTCAGTGAACATATAGTCCCAAAGTACGCCTAAGGAAGACAGACTTGAGTTTATGGAGGCATATAGACATGAACAATTGCATATTCAATGATAGACATAAAAGTGTGTAGTAGGACGGCTTTTGATTTTACCCTAAAGTATAACAACAGCTACAACTGTTAGGCTGCTACAGCTGAAAACCCTGAAGATAAGACAGAAGCAAGGAGTGAATCTCTAACAAAAAGTTGAGGTGGAATAACTTGTAAGTCATATCACGTACCCATATAATAATGTACCTGTAGTATTATATACCCGTACCATCATTTACTTGTACCATCATGTACCCGTACCATCATATACCCGTACCATCATATACCAGTACCATCATATACCAGTACCATCATATACCAGTACCATCATATACCCGTACCATCATATACCCGTACCATCATATACCCGTACCATCATATACTCGTACCATCATATACTCGTACCATCATATACTCGTATCATCATATACTCGTACCATCATATACCCGTACCATCATATACCAGTACCATCATATACCAGTACCATCATATACCCGTACCATCATATACTCGTACCATCATATACTCGTATCATCATATACCCGTACCATCATATACCCGTACCATCATATACCAGTACCATCATATACCAGTACCATCATATACCCGTACCATTATATACCTGTACTATCATATACCTGTACCATCATATACCAGTACCATCATGTACCCGTACCATCATGTACCCGTACCATCATATACCCGTACCATCATATACCCGTACTATCATATACCCGTACCATCATATACCCATACCATCATGTACCAGGACCATCATATACCCGTACCATCATATATCTGTACCATCATATACCCGTACCAACATATACCAGTACCATCATGTACCCGTACCATCATGTACCCGTACCATCATGTACCCGTACCATCATATACCCGTACCATCATGTACCCGTACCATCATATACCCGTACCATCATATACCCGTACCATCATATACCCGTACCATCATATACCCGTACCATCATATACCCATACCATCATATACCCGTACCATCATATACCCGTACCATCATGTACCCGTACCATCATGTACCAGTAACATCATATACTCGTACTGTAAAGGTTTTGTGCCACTCTTTCTTTCCTTCACTAGTACAAAACTCGGTGCATGAGTTTATACGTATATTTTCTGCTTAGCTCATAAGAGTACAAGAGTGCTCAAGTAACAGGCAATGAACAGGCCCAGAACAGCTCTGCTCTCTACCACAAATGTTCAGGCTTATATAGCAGGTAGGGTCCCCCCCTCTTGTTCTACTTTGCTGGGCTTGACCGCTCGGCTTTGGCTTGGCTCTACTCGGTTTGGCTCTGACTGGCTGGACTCTCACCTCGTTATTCTGCCTGACTGAGCACAGCCCGGCTCGGCTCTCAGTGGATCACATTCTACAACACTCTCCCTCCCCATTGGTGACCACAGTCTCAAATCTAGACCTTGGGAGAGAGCTTATGGTAGCCATCTGGCAGACCTTCTCCTCTCCTGTCAGGGTTCTGTCCAGGTCCTCTGCATCCATGTTTAGGCAGCTGCTCTTGGGCAGATCGTGCCAGCCTCAGTCATCGTCTTCTCTCATTCCTGATCTCTCCTGGGTACTGCCACACCTCTGGGCTTCAGTGCACCCAGTGCTTCCTCAGCTTCTTTCAAGTTCCTGGTGACTGAAGCCAATAGTTCTGGTAAAGACACATCACGTGCGTTATCCAGGTTCTCCAGCAAACTGAGGGCAACCGAAGTGAGCAAGTGCCCCAACAGGAAAGCCCTGGTAGCGGCTGGCAGGGTCGTTTGGCTGTCTTTTTTCCGCCTCCGTACTGTTTGCCGATGACTCCATCAAGTAACACACTCCGTTCCCGTACTGGTCTGGCCTTTTAGTAGTCCGGGCCGGCCTTGGGCTGTGTCGGACAGGTTCCGATGAGGTCTCCGGTGTTGGAGCCGTTTCATTTTCCTCCAAGTTAGATTCCAGTTCTCCCGGAACTTCTCCGGGTGTGACCGGCTCGGTTGTTACTGAGCCCGGTCATTGATTATCCTCTCCTCCTGGTTTGGCCAGAGTTCCTACAGGAATTGTCTCCTGCCCTTGGTTTTTTGTGTCCTCCATCAGTAGTTTTTCCCAACTCGTGGGAGGCATTACTGGTAAAGGGTCGTTCCTGACTTCCTCCGGCTTTCTCTCTGGCCTGCTATGTTGAGCTCCCTTCATGTTGGCGCCCTTTCTTGGCTCAAGAGTGGCCGGGTTTGTCCCAGCCTTTTCTGGACAAGCATGGTAGGGCTTCAGCCTTGCTTTGCTCTGGATGGAGGACTGATCCTGTTGCTCTACCAGATAGGTTTTTGGCTTTCAGGACTGGGTACGGTCCCACGAACTTGGCCTGTAGCTTGGGGTTTCTCCCCGCCTCTGGCGTTTGTTCGTGAGCCACACCCAGTCGCTCGAGGTGTACAGCGGTGGCTCCTCTCGGTACTCCTGTCTCACCTCTATCTGGTTTTGCCGCAGCATTTCGTGCACGGTTTGCAACCTTCGCTGCAACCCAAGTGCATGCTCTTGGGTAGGAAAACTCGGTGGTTGGAGGGTGACTCTCCAGCTGGTCCGGCAACCTCAGCTCCCGTTCCAACATCAGCATATTGGCTGTTTCTTCAGTTGCGGAGTGGGGGTGCCACGGCCTGCCCTCATCAGCTGGGGCAGTAACACTCCCGAATAACACCGAGCACAGCCGTGAGCTTGGGCTTGACCTTAGATAGGACTTAGCTCAGCCCTACGCTCAGCTCTCAAATAATCAAATTCCACAACAGTACCATCATGTACCTGTATCATAATGTACCTGTGCCACCATGTACCCGTACCACCATGTACCTGTACCATCATGCACTCATACCAACATGTACCATCATGCATCTGGTCCGTAATATAAAACTACTGTATGTCTTTTAGAATTGTGAATGGTGTGTAGCTAATATTAAATAGAAGTAAACTACACAAGTACTGTAAACATGAGCCTTTATATACACAGTTTGTATCTAAATATCATAAAATTAGATATTGTTACTATGAGATTTGGCAGGCAAAAGCAAAATTTCATTGAATTGGGTATGAAAAGTGTAAATGGAGTGTAAATACAAAATTGAAATTTTTAAACAAAAATTCTGAAACAAGATTTTACAAGTTCCAATCTGGGTCCTAAAACCATAGGTGTGGAGAACATGCAAATTACAGATAATTTTAGAAATATCTGAATGTATTAACAACCAATTTGTCAATATTAGAATAGATCTTGCAGGAAAACTTCCTAAATCTGATGTATCTTATGAACTCTTTTAATAACTATCAATATCTAATATTAAATTTATATTTGAGCAGGTCTTAGAGGATGCTGTAATAAAAGTGATACATCTGGTAAACAAGTAAATACGTACATATATGGAAGACTTAAACTTGTGGTTTGATTACCAGTATGTATTTTATGGAAAGTGCAACACCACAGGAGCTATTAGTGAAATGTTTGAAAAACTATACATTAATTTCGATAATGGAACAATTACACATGGCGAGTTTTTAGATTTTTCAAAAGCCTTCGATACGGTTGACCAGACCATTCTAATTAATAAACTTAAATGATACAACTTTACTAATAATGCACTTCAATTACAAGAAATTTAACCAATAGCAATTTGTGAGGAATAATAACACATCTTCATCCCTAAAACATGTAATAATTGGTGTTCCACAAGGTTCTATCATGGACCCACTGTTATTCATTATATTTATTTATTATCAGGTAAATTACTTTATTTATTAATAAGCTGGTGAAGCGTCCTCCACTAAGTTACTAAATTCTTGGTGATGATAATAATGATGAATAATGATAACTGTTTTACTACTGATTTTCACATTTATAGACTGAATTACAGAAAATTTAAACATGGTGTTTGGCAAAAAAACTTTTTCTAATCAGCCAAAAAACATTACTTGTAAATTTTAAAAACCCTCAGAAACATTCGCTTGACTCACTTGTTTAAGTTTTTATTACCAAAATACCAATTTCTGTAGAAGGTTATACACAGATTTTAGGAATAACGGTTGTTGAAAACATATCATTGTAAAGCCATATTACAGAATTAACCAGTAAATTACATTGTGTACATTGTAAGTTACTCCATATTTATGTTGTAATTGGCTCCATCACTTTTGGGGTCATACTGGCTCAACAGAGTTGAAAAATACTTTGATATTACATAAAAAAGGTGTAAGAATTATTTGAGAACTTAAATCAAAAGTATCAGTAACTAATAGCATTTTTTCACTTATTAGCTTTTTTAACGTTGTTTTAAAGATATAGACTTTTGAAACATGTTAATTGATCACAGCTATTATACCAGATTAAAGACAAGCAATGCTTTTAAAATATGTTAACTGATCACAGCTATTGTACCAGATTAAAGACAAGCAATGCTTTTAAAATATGTTAATTGATCAGAGCTATTGTACCAGATTAAAGACGAGCAATGCTTTTAAAATATGTTAATTGATCAGAGCTATTGTACCAGATTAAAGACAAGCAATGCTTTTAAAATATGTTAATTGATCAGAGCTATTGTACCAGATTAAAGACAAGCAATGCTTTTAAAATATGTTAATTGATCAGAGCTATTGTACCAGATTAAAGACAAGCAATGCTTTTAAAATATGTTAATTGATCAGAGCTACTGTACCAGATTAAAGACAAGCAATGCTTTTAAAATATATTAATTGATCAGAGCTATTGTACCAGATTAAAGACAAGCAATGCTTTTAAAATATGTTAATTGATCACAGCTAATGTACCAGATTAAAGACAAGCAATGCTTTTAAAATATGTTAACTGATCACAGCTATTGTACCAGATTAAAGACAAGCAATGCTTTTAAAATATGTTAATTGATCAGAGCTATTGTACCAGATTAAAGACAAGCAATACTTTTAAAATATGTTATTTGATCAGAGCTATTGTACCAGATTAAAGACAAGCAATGCTTTTAAAACATGTTAATTGATCAGAGCTATTGTACCAGATTAAAGACAAGCAATGCTTTTAAAATATGTTAATTGATCAGAGCTATTGTACCAGATTAAAGACAAGCAATGCTTTTAAAATATGTTAATTGATCACAGCTATTGTACCAGATTAAAGACAAGCAATGCTTTTAAAATATGTTAATTGATCAGAGCTATTGTACCAGATTAAAGACAAGCAATGCTTTTAAAATCTAAGGAAACATTAGATATGGTTGTGTTGGGACAAATCGCCACTAGCATAACAAACAAACCCCTTCAATGCGCTACAATAAATCTCTGCAGTGTATTCTGTGCTACACTCGGTGAGTGTTAAACTACAGAAAAGAGCTCTAGATTGAATGGTCACTTGATGAGTTGGGTTGATATTTCCGCATCCTGATGCCCTTATGTGGTCATCTTTCATTGACTTTACCATGACCTTCTGTAATGGTGGACAATTCTGAATGCACTTCCAACACTTTGATAAGTCGTTGGATTGTCATTATATGTAGTCATAGCAAGATAGTTGGATGAGAAGTGCCCAGTTTGAAACATACCCTTTTAATGAAAATCTTCAGGACGGTGAGCTTTTAGCAACATATATTGTTGACCTCACCATGACCTTTGGGAGGTCAACTGTCAATCGGATATGAATAAAAATGCAACCATCATTTTTTCATGGCTTTAATGTGTAAAATGTCAGGTTTCATCAATATAGGTTGAGATTGAGTGGTCGGTTGCTATGGCATTTTGATTTGTAAACAAATACCATGATTTACGATTCATGAATCGTCAACTTTATCCTGCTTAAACTCAAAACAACAGTTTTAGTTTATCGCGAGACCTTCTCTACTAAATCTTGCATAACATGGGCATATATAATCCGATTTAAAAAATTTAAAACGCATTAAAATCCTCAGAATTTGCTGATTTTAACGCTTGAAATAACTCAAAAATGTAGTTTTAGCACGATTGTACATTCTGACTGCCTGGGTCACATATGTTAATCAATCACAGCTATTGTACCAGATTAAAGACAAGCAATGCTTTTAAACTATGTTAATTGATCAAAGCTATTGTACCAGATTAAAGACAAACAATGCTTTTAAAATATGTTAATTGATCACAGCTATTGTACCAGATTAAAGACAAGCAATGATTTTAAAATATGTTAATTGATCACAGCTACTGTACCAGATTAAAGACAAGCAATGCTTTTAAAATATGTTAATTGATCACAGCTATTGTACCAGATTAAAGACAAGCAATGATTTTAAAATATGTTAATTGATCACAGCTACTGTACCAGATTAAAGACAAGTAATGCTTTTAAAATATGTTAATTGATCACAGCTATTGTACCAGATTAAAAACAAGCAATGCTTTTAAAATATGTTAATTGATCAGAGCTATTGTACCAGATTAAAGACAAGCAATGATTTTAAAATATGTTAATTGATCACAGCTATTGTACCAGATTAAAGACAAGCAATGCTTTTAAAATATGTTAATTGATCACAGCTATTGTACCAGATTAAAGACAAGCAATGCTTTTAAAATATGTTAAGTGATCACAGCTATTGTACCAGATTAAAGACAAGCAATGCTTTTAAAATATGTTAATTGATCACAGCTATTGTACCAGATTAAAGACAAGCAATGCTTTTAAACTATGTTAATTGATCAGAGCAATTGTACCAGATTAAAGACAAGCAATGCTTTTAAAATATGTTAATTGATCACAGCTATTGTACCAGATTAAAGACAAACAATACTTTTAAAATATGTTAATTGATCTGAGCTATTATACCAGATTAAAGACAAGTAATGCTTTTAAAATATGTTAATTGATCACAGCTATTGTACCAGATTAAAGACAAGCAATGCTTTTAAAATATGTTAATTGATCACAGCTATTGTATCAGATTAAAGACAAGCAATGCTTTTAAAATATGTTAATTGATCACAGCTACTGTACCAGATTAAAGACAAGCAATGCTTTTAAAATATGTTAATTGATCACAGCTATTGTACCAGAATAAAGACAAGCAATGCTTTTAAAATACAATACTTTAAAACTAATAAGGGTCAAAGTTCACTGCAGCTAAATTATTCAATAAATACTCATTTAACTTTCATGATTTGGCTTCAAATGTTATAAAAGTGAAGCAGGTGGAGTACTTGTGGGCAGCCGGTGGTGCTACCGGTGCTCACTCATCTGTATGATGCCAAAACTGTATCTGTTCTTCTGCAAACTGCTAGCAGGGCTGTTCTGTTGCTAGTCTCAAACTATCAGACAGTTCCTTTTGCTTTATGTTTGTATTTTTATTATTTTCTATGCATCACCAATAAATTACACGCAATAAAACATTGTCCACATGCGCACACATACACGCACACACTTACACACGCACAAACGCACAAACACACAAACACACACACAAACAAACACACACACAAACACACAGCAAACACACACACACACACACACAGCAAACACACACACACACAAACAAACACACACACTCACATACACACACGCACGCGCGCACACACACAGACACACACATACACAAACACCGCAAACACACACACACAGCAAACACACACACACAGCAAACACACACACACACACAAACAAACACACACACTCACATACACACACATGCACACACACACACACACACACGCGCGCACGCACGCACACACACACATACAGACACACACACACACAGACACACACATACACACGCAGTCTTGTAAACGCATGCAATTGGGGACGCGATATTTTTACCATCACTTTGAGGACAATTTTCATCTATCATTAAGAGCTTTAAAAAATGACATATTAAAACATTTTTTGTTGGGTTTACAAATGCACTGATTTTTGGAGCTGTCATCTTATCCGTTTTTCAGTTATAGCTCATGAGAATTTAACATTAACTTTGGGGACATCACATCACACACATGTATGAATTTTTTATCTAATAAACGGGGACTTTTGCGTAGAGAAGATAACTCTGGCTTATTTTTGTTTTTTTCAACCATTTTGGAGTTGTCGGTACGTGATACTTTTACCACACTTTCGTAAATGTGCTTGAAAAGTTATCCATCACTTAATTTTTCCCCAAATGTCAACATAGAAGTTTAATAGTTCTTTATTAAACCTATTTAAAGTACTAATTCTACACATGTATGGTGCGCAAAGGTTGAATCGACCTTAGACTTTTGAGTTTAGTAATAAATTCAGTGTAATCAATTGCTTCACAGAATTTACGGTGATCTGTTTAAGTTAAGGTTTTGAACTGCAAACAGCCAGGCCTGGATTGCAGGCTGATGTCTATCTAGATTTAAGACTTTTCAACATTTAACGCGAGTATGTTCAAGGTAAACATTTTAACATAGTTTTCATAGAACTCTTAAGCCCTGAATAGGCAACAAATTTAATTACTATAATCGATAAAGTATTTTGCTACATCTCATTTTATCACTACCAAAAGCAGCTATCAGAAAATTTACATTGCGTGATCATGAGTTAACTTTTTTAAACAAAAGTAAAAATAACCAGGCAAGCAAATGTGAGTAATTTTTTTTAAATCAGGAGGCCAAATAAATTTTGATACAGTTAATTTTAGTCATACTTTTCTGTTTGGTTGCACACGATGATTGCCACTTTTAATTTAAACTTCTGTGCAATTCCTTTGTTTGTAAGCCATGCATGAAAAGCCAAGCATAGGCGGAGACATATTAGAATCAAGCTTTGGAAATGAAGCATTGGTATCTCCAATATGCCTAATGTAAGCCCAATAACTTTTACCTTATAAAAATATCATTATGTTTAATAAAACGTGTAATCCGTACCAAAAATTTGCCTTCTATTACATTTTCTTAAAAATATATTGAGTTGCCCATCTTTGCAAAAACCATACATTTAATTGTAATCTATTCAAATATTTAATAACAAGATTGACTCAACTTTTAGTGCAGATATGACCAAAAATATGCAAAATATTTTAACCATTAGCTTGGGAGTGTTAAATAAATACTATCACTGCACACACTGATTTGAGCTATCTCGGTACTATTGAAATAAACTTTGTTCCATTTGAAGGCGTGTACGTCATCCAAATTATGTATGATACTACAGTCAATGTTTTTTGAAGTAATTGGCCAGTTATTGTAACTGCAAACCGTCAAAAATAGTCTCAAATATGTTGTCATACAACTTTTCTGATGTATGATGTAAACATAAAAGAAAAGTGTGTTTGTATTAGTATACAGGTATATTAGTTATTTAGGTACAATTGACAAACTATTACAAGTGCGCACGGTATCATAAATTTGCTCAATGCTAGTCTAATAGGGAGTCTGTACTTTTCACCATCAACTATTTAGAGGTCAATATGAACACAAGGGAATGTTTGGTATTTTAATCAACAAGTTTGTAACCATTAGTTTAACAAATTAGTAGAAATATTATCATGAAAATAAATCCCGATATTGGTGGTAGAAAAATTATCGCAGGAGTGTATGATATTTTTACCATTGATTTGGGGACACTTACTGATTATTTTATTTGATATCACAGTCATCATCATTCCTAATACCATTGCTGCTCGATGTTCCAAATTTAATGCCAAAATATTAACCCTAATGAATATACAACTTCTTAAGCAGTTTCCTGAGCACATTGACCAATTATAACAAAAGAGCACAGTCATTCATAGAGTATGTCAACACCATTGCAACAATATGTCCCCAATTTGATTGTAAAATTATTCTCACAAGTGTGTATGATATTTTTACCATTGATTTGGGGACATTGACTGATTATCTTATTTGAGATCACAGTCATGATTATTCCTAATACCATTGCTGCAAGATGTTCCAAATTTAATGCCAAAATATCAACCTCGATGAATATGCTTCCTAAGCAGTTTCCTGAGCACGTTGAACAATTATAACAAAATAACTCAGTCAGTCATGGAATATGTCAACTCCATTGCAACAATATGTCCCCAATTTGATGGTAAAATTATTCTCACAGATGTGCATGATATTTTAACCATTGATTTGGGGACATTGACTGATTATCTTATATGATATCACAGTCATGAATATTCCTAATACCATTGCTGCTAGATGTTCCAAATTTAATGCCAAAATACCAACTCGAATAAATATGCTTCTTAAGCAGTTTCCTGAGCGCATTGACCAATTATAACAAAAGAACACAGTCAGTCATAGAATATGTCAACACCATTGCAACCATATGTCCCCAATTTGATGGTAAAATTATTCTCACAGGTGTGTATGACATTTTAACCATTGATTTGGGGACATTGACTGATTATTTTATTTGAAATCACAGTCATCATCATTTCTAATACCATCGCTGCTCGATGTTCCAAATTTAATGCTAAAATATCAATCCCAATAAATATGCTTCTTAAGCAGTTTTCTGAGCACATTGACCAATTAGAACAAAAGAGCACAGTCAGTCATAGACAATGTCAACACCATTGCAACAATATGTCCCCAATTTGATGGTAAAATTATTCTCACAGGTGTGTATGATATTTTAACCATTGATTTGGGGACATTAACTGATTATTTTATTTGAAATCACAGTCATCATCATTCCTAATACCATTGCTGCTTGATGTTCCAAATTTAATGCCAAAATATCAATCCCAATAAATATGCTTCTTAAGCAGTTTCCTGAGCACATTGATCGATTATAACAAAAGAACACAGTCAGTCATAGAATATGTCAACACCATTGCAACCATATGTCCCCAATTTGATGGTAAAATTATTCTCACAGGTGTGTATGACATTTTAACCATTGATTTGGGGACATTGACTGATTATTTTATTTGAAATCACAGTCATCATCATTCCTAATACCATCGCTGCTCGATGTTCCAAATTTAATGCCAAAATATCAACTCTAATGAATATGCTTTTTAAGCAGTTTTCTAAGCACATTGACCAATTAGAACAAAAGAACACAGTCAGTCATAGACAATGTCAACACCATTGCAACAATATGTCCCCAATTTGATGGTAAAATTATTCTCACAGGTGTGTATGATATTTTAACCATATATTTTGGGACATAGAACAATTATTATGTGTGAAATCACAGACATGAACAATCTAAAAACTGTTGCTGTAAGATGGCCGTTATTTGACAGCCAAATATCTCAGACATGTTTACGCTGTTTTAAACATTTGTATGGTCGCATTAACCAATTATGATAAAATAATGTGCAGTTTTAAGCCATGTAAATTCATCATGCCAAGATGTCTCAATTTGATCACAGAACTATTATCACATATGCATATGACTTTACAAATTTTTGTAAGTTCACTTACAGTCACTAATCATTTCAAAGCATCTGGGCTGTGGGAAAATCTCTCTAATTTAATGGCACAAATATCACAGGAAGTTTTAGTTATATTTGAACCATTAGCTTGAAAAAATTGATCTATAATTGTAAGTGTACACTTATTCGCCAACCATCTTAAAGCGAATGTGTGAGAAGACTTCACCAATTTTGTGCTAAAACTAATATTGCAACTGTGAATGATTTTGCTTCCATTAGACTGAAACATTGATCAATTATTACCAATCTACACACAGTGATCAAGCATCTCATAGCTATTGTGACAAGATGTCCCCAAATAGATGCTAAAATACCATCACCAGTGTTTATAATTATGTAACTATTCTGGGAAGTTGGCCAATATGCAACTCCGCTCACAGTTGTACAACAGCTCAAAGTATCTGTAATAAAATGTCCCTAATGCTCGCTTCATTATCTCCACAAAGCTTGTATGATTTTTTAACCATTTGCTCGGGGATATTGAGCAATTATTACAAAAGCAGTTTGAGTGATATAGCATCTCAACGCCATTGTGCTATGTTGTTGCTAATTTGAGGCTTCAAATATAACCACGAGTTTGCATGATCTTTTAACCATTGGTTTGAAATAATTGTCAAAATTTACTGGTGCATACACAGTATTAATTCATATCAAGGATGTTACAAAAAGTTTTCTTCAGTTTGTTGTTACATTTGATGACAAAGAATAAAATATCTCTAATTTGGAAAGATGAATACCGCAACAAATACTTATTATATTACAACCATTAGTTTGGAACATTACACAATGATTATAAGAGCACAATTAGTCGCCACCAATCTCAAAACATTTGTAATAAGATGTTCCCAAATTGATGGCAAAAATATCAGTGCATGAACATTTGCTTGTATGGCCATTGGTTTAAAAACATAAAGCAAATATCATAACTGTACATACAGTCATAAAATTTCTCAATGCTGTTTCAATAACTACGAATATTATCAAAACCGTTAATTAAAATACAACCATTACTTTTAGAATATTAATGAATAAATTAAGTATACTTTCATCCATAAAAAATTCATGAAACATTGAGAAATTGGAGGTGTGTTTGTTGTTTCAACGATTAATCTTGCAAACATTAGTTTAACCAAATAATAGAAATAGCATTGCGATAATATATCCTCATTTCGGTTTTGGAATTATTATCATGGGTGTGTATGACATTGAACCTATTAGTTTGGGATTTTTACCAATTCTTGTACGGAAATTATTAGGTGTATTAAAAAATATTTATTTTCTTTCAAATATTTGCATGATAGAAACTATTGAGCCTATAATTGGCACACATACACAAGAAAACAACACTAATGCAATACAAATATAATATAATTTGTGTACAGCTAAAACACAATATTGCAACTAAAGGTGATTTGCTGTCCGCTAAGTAGGTATTTGCCGGAATTATTTATCTTCAGAATCTGTAAAACAAAATACAACCTGTCAAACACATTTCACTTGCTATGCCTGTTTGGCTTTTAATTCATATTGAAGTTTTTGTAAATAAAAATAGACAGTAACTATCAAATTCTTTAAGTATTTAATAAATTTTTAAGTATAACATTTCAACGTGAAACCTTCGGCAATATTTAACTAAGTCAGTATTGTTTATGATAATAATCATCTATGTGAGCAACATCCAATAATATGAAATATTTTGAAAAGGTGATTCGCCTTTACCGTTAACTGTTGTTCACTTTACTTTTTCGATTCAAAACACATGGCATAACTCTTTGGCAACTGTGCAGTAAGTTGATGGATTGTGAAAGCTGTTTAGATTGGCAAATATGTACGCATGTCTTTAAAAAAATGGGCATAGTGGAAACCATGTGATATAAAATAAAAGTGAGCATGACTATCTGATGTTGCAAATAAAGTTTAAAATCTTGTGCCTAGGTAGATTTTCGACAAATTATTTGCAGTGTCTGTGAGATTTACAAGCTACCATTTCATTAACAACATGTCTCACACACTGAATCTGTTTGGTTTTTAGCTAACCATAAAGCCGCGCACAAAATAGAATATTATAGAACTGCGTAGACATAAAATGCTAAGTTCATTTAATATTTGTAAAGCGTCTATGCTATTGAGCACAAACTTTATAAGAGTTTAGGATCTTATTTGTCTTTGATTTAGTGTACAAGCAGAAAATGTTATAATCTTGTCATTGTGCATGAGCAGCGCTGAACTTTACTGATTGCAGTATTGAATAAGTCTCTTTGTTCCCTAAGTTTAATTGATCCTTCTTCAATATTACATAATCATAAGCAGAACAAGACATGTTCAATGTATGACAGGCAAAGTTTCAACAGTCATAAACATGTCGGCTCAGAAAACTCTTAAACAGAGCAGAAAGTTTATCAATGCTGTGAGACTTTCTCAAAGCAATTATTAATAAAAAGGGGTGGCTATATACATGTATGAGCTACGCAAAGTAAAGTGAGATGAGTTTTTCAATCTTTAAAACTATAGGTAAGCTTTTCAACAAAAGTAGTGAATGGCCAGCTATAGAATAATTCTAAAAAAAATGTTTAGTTCAAATTTCAATCACAATAGAACAATAAATAGGTTATTGCACTATTGCTATTGATATCTAAAATTATTTTGTTACAATGCAATTTCTAAAAAGACTTTAGTTTTTCAAACAAAATTACAAATTGACAAAACAGGAGTTTTGGCTTGTGACCTTCCTTGAGTAAAAGACCAAAAGTAATAACTTTGTCAGCAGTAATAACAAACAGTTGACAAGGATCTTCAGGCAATTTTGCAAGTGTGCTTTTGCGAATTTTCAACAAGGGATCTACCAGTTGGTAATTATTGGTGCTCAACACAAGTTTTTGTTTAACTTCGTGTCTAAATTATCAGAAATACTTTTGCAAATTGGTATCATTCCTGCAGACTTTTTATTATTGTGAATTTTATAAGCAATTATCAGCCTCTCTTGCTTCATATAAAATTAGCATTGTAATTAAAACCGTTAAATATTTTTAAGTGTAGTATGTTATGGAGAGCATATCTTTAAAGAAAAAATTTCTTCTCTGGATGAGAGACTGTGTAAAAGTCGCAAACCATATGATCTTATTATTGCCTGCAAGTAACTGTACTGCATAATTTCCTTTGTTCTATTAATAGATCTTGTTGCTGTTTGATGTTGCATCATGATTACCTGGACCCTTGCTGCTTAATGTTTAGCAGAAAATAAGTGGCAAGTAATAATATTTACTTGGTTCAGGAGATTCTCTACCAACACTGAAAGTATACCAAAACGACGGATATTAAACAAAAATTATTACAAAAACAACGACACTAGAAAACAACTTTGCAATAATCACTCACTATTTAAGTTCTTGCTGTGCAAGCCGGTACATCAACCGAACTATCTAATGTGATGCAAAAGAAAAAAACTTTGGAAGTGTGATATTCCAACAATCAACTTTGAGAATCATGCATTTTGGGTTTAAAAGATTTTTTCCAATTACAATTTAAATTAAAAACTAAAGCAAATCAGTAAATACATGACTTCAAACCTTCCATAGTTAGGGTGATATAATTCTATTGTCTATCATAATTTTCTTCTGGTATAAGTTGCTCATGGTTAAATTGCATTAAAATTGTCAAAATACTAAATTTCTCTTGAGAAATTGAAAAAGGTTTTATAAGAAATACCCTTCATATTTGTTTTAAAATGTAACTGTTCAACTCTTTGTAAATTCGATAGTCCAATTAAAGAATTAATTTGTGTTCCATATTACGTTTTGTTTTTCATAATGTTATCAAATAAATCATTTGACAATATTGCCCTATGTCAGTATAGCGTATGATAATAGTAGTCTATGGGAACAACATCAGTTTAGATGAAATATTTTAAAAATATGATTTGTCTTGATTGTTAGCTTTTGTTCATTTTATTTTTTCTATTTAAGATGCATGTGATAACTCTTCGGAAACTATGCAGTGATTTGATGCACTGCGAAAGCTGTTTAGATAGGCAAATATGTACGCATTTCCTTAAAAAATGGGCTTAGTGAAAATCATGTGATCTGAAATGAACGTGAGCATGACTATCATTAATCCAAAACAAATGTAATATTTCCTGTTTGAGGCTAGCTAGGTGATGTTGCAAATAAAGTTTAAAACCTGGCACCTGGGTAGATTCTTAAAAACTATTTGCAGTGTCTGGGGATTTTGAAGCCACCATAGCATTTACAACATCTCTCACTTGCTGAGTCTGCTTGCATTTTAGCTAACCATAAAGCTTTGCGCAGAATAGAATACTGTAGAGCAAAGTAGACAGAAAATACTAAATTCATCAAATATTTGTAAATTGTATATGCTAGCAAGAGCAAACTTTATGAGAGTAAACATTTGATTTGTCTTTGATTGGTGTATAAAGCATCAAATGTTATAATCTTGTTATTGTATATGACCAGCAGTACTGAATAAGTTTCTTTGTTCTCCAGATTTAACTCCTGATTCTTCGATATTACATAATCATAAGCAAGACACTACAGGCTCAAGGTATGACAGGCAAAGATTGAGAAGCGATAACATGTTGGGTCAGACAAATCGCAAACAGCATCAAATATTCACTAATGCCGTGAGACTTTTTCAAAGTAATTATGGAAAAAAGAGCAACTATCAGTAACACAAAGTACAATTAGATGGGTTTTCCAAACATTGAAACTGTAGATAAAATTTACAACCGAAGTTGTCAATGACCAGTTATAAAATAATTCTCATAAAACTGATTAGTTCAAATTAGCAATCACAATAGCAATAGAACAATAAGTAAATTATTGCACTATTGATATCTAAAATTAGTTTGCTACACTGCAATCTATAAAATATTCTTGCGAATGTCAAATAGGATGTTTCCATGGGAAATATTTGACAACATTGATCTATGTCTGTATAGTTTATGATAACAGTGATCTTTGTGTGCAACATCAATTCAGATGTAATATTTTGAAAATATGATCCGGCTTGATTATTACAGGTGGTTCACTTTATTTTCTCTATTTAAAACATATAACATTACTCTTTGGCGCCTGAGCAGTAATTTGATGCATTTTTAAAACTATTTATATTGGCAAATAAGTACGCATTTTCTTAAAAAGATTGGCATAGTAAAAACAATGTGATTTAAAGTGAATGTGAACATGAGTATCATTAATACAAAACAAATACAATTTGTTCTGTTTGAGGCTAACTGGGTGATATTGCAAATGAAGTTCAAAATCTCGCGCCTAGGTAAATTATTGACAAATTATTTGCAGTGTCTGTGAAATTTACAAGCTACTATTTTATTAAAAACATGTCTCACTCACTGCATCTGCTTGGTTTTTAATTAACAATAAAGCCTTGTGCCAATAGAATATTATAGAATGGAGTAAATGGAAAATAATAAACTCATTGAATATTTGTAAATTGTATAGCACAAATTTTATGGAAGTAAACATCTTATTTGTCTTTGATTTGGTGTGTAAAGCATCCAATGTTATAATCTTGTTATTACAGATGACCAGCAGTACTGAATAAGTTTCTTTGTTCTCTATATTTAACTTGTGGTTCTGCGATGTTACATAATCATAAGCAAGACACTACAGGCTAAATGTATGACAGGCAAAGGTTGAGAAGCGATAACATGTTGGCTCAAACAAATCTCAAATAGCACGAAAATTTTAACAATGCTGTGAGAGTTTTTTAAAGTAACTATTAGAAAAACAAGCAACTATGACCAACAAAAAGTTAAATGAGTCGGTTTTTCAAACATTAAAACTGTAGGTAAGCTTTCCAACAGAAGTAGTCAATGGCCCGCTATAGAATAATTCTCATAAAACTGTTTACTTCAAATTAGGAATCACAATAACAACAGCACCATAATTAATTTATTGCCCTATTGCTATTGATATCTAAAATTAGTTTGTTACAATGCAATCTATAAAAATTAATTGCAAAGTTTTTGGAACAAAATTAAAAATAGCAAAATAACAAACGTTTACCTGTAAACTTTTTTAATTAAAACAGCGCAAGTAATAACTTTGTCAAGAATAATTAAAAAAACAGTTAACAAGAAATTGCTAGCAGTTTTGCCAGTGTGATTTTGAAAATCTTTGACCAGGGATCTACTAGTTGGTATTTTTTGGTGATCAACAGAAGTTTTACTTTCATTTTGTGTTTTAATTATAAAAAATGTTTTTCTTTATATTGGTCTAACTTCTTTAGATTTTTTATTGTTGTGAATTTTTACAAATAGGTAGCAGCCTCTCTTGCTTTATATAAAACAAGCAGATTGCCCGATTTTGCACGGGTAATAAAAATGACGGTTTCAAATGAAGGTGTTTTTTTTATTTCTGCGTACTGCATTTATTTCTGTGTACTTTTTATATATTTGTGTAATTTATACTGTGCCTGTTTCAGTTCTACTACAGCTCTCTACTGATTGCAATATTCTTGCTTATCATATCAATCAAGCTTATGAGAGAGTCATGTAAGTTATGCATTGTTATGTTAAAACAATGCATACTTATTTTAAATGAACATACAATAAAAGACAAAAAGACACTGATATTTATATATAGATTTTCAGTATGCATTGCTTATTTGCTGAGACGTTAGCTAAGCGCATTTGGCTTTGTATCGTATAACAAACAAAGTTTCATGCATTCACTGAACCGTATTAGGCTCTTACATATATACACTACTGAAATCCAGCTAAAATTATATATGATGAATACTACAATAAAATAAAAAAATTTTAATCTGTTGCATTCCCATGAACGAAGTAAAAATAAACATTAAAAAAATCATTCATGTTGACGATTATTTGCGGTCAGTATTTCACACCCATTTAACACCCCAAAAAATCTTTTTATTGTTTGCGAGTATGCAAAAACACTTTGCTTTTTTGTATACTTAATTTTTTGCCAATTTCATGTGCTTGGTGGACAATTTCATGTGCAATCTCATGTGCACACTTTCACAATTATGCTATTAAAAGTTATGCATGACTTCATTTCTACTTCAAACTCAGTTCAAAAGTTCTATGGTTGTCTATGAAATCTTTGTTGAGTAATAAATATACATATTATGACACTTTTTTAATTTACTTTTAGGAACTATTAATGATGATACACATGTATGATGTACAAAGGATAACTCAGTGTTAGGCCATTAGAGATTGACATAAACAGACAACAAATTTAATTACGTTACTGAATTAATTTTGTTGCCGTATCTCATTTTACACTGCTAGCAATGCCAGTCATCAACATATTTACATTGCGTCAGCATGAGTTAACTATTATAAAAAAAGTAAAAAGAACAAGTGAGGTGATGACAAGCACTTTTTCAAAAATCCAAAAGCCAAAAAGAATTAAATATATTCATTAAATGTTGACACTGCTGCTTAGTTTTACACATTGATAACCGCAATTGATTAAACTAGAAACTTGTATAATTCCATTGTTTTCAAGCCATACATGAAAAGCAAGCATAGGGACATAAGAGTTAAATTACAATCAAGCTTTAGATAAAAAGATTGGTATTGTTAACATACTAAATATAAACTTGATGAAATATATATATTTTCTAAAACAACTATAAGTATTTTCAATGAGGAGCGATAAACGTATGGCAGAATTTTCCATCTAGCTGTTTCATTCTCTAAAGATATACTACCTTGTCAAACAGCAACAAAAGTTTTTTAGTGGAGCTGATGAAAGAATACTACATAGTAAAAAAGTTCAATGATGGACCGTTGGTCTGAGAAAGAAAAAACAGAAAATTTCATTGAATTCTAACAACATACAGATCTCAGATTACAAATTTGCAGAGACACTTGAAATTGGTTTAATAATGTTTGTTTTAAATGTTTTGAACCAAAATTATCAGACATTCAAGTTAACTTTTAAAATATATTTTAAATAAGAATTTTGACCATTATTATTCATAGATATAGGAAAAATGTAAACGAGTTAGAGAAAGCATTGGAGGCTACATGTTTTATTTTAATATTTTATTCAGTCTAAAAATATCAAGGAAGGATGATGTAGTAAAGTTCTTGCAAAGACATACAGTGGATCAAGATTTGAAGTCAATAAAGTACATGTACAGAGATCTTATGCTTAAGACTATGTGAAATTAACCTGAGATTTTATGCAGCTATAACTTATGTAAGAAATGTACGTAATGAATTCAAACAAATCTTTTGAATAATAAAGCGCAATTTTTTTTAATTGCGTATAAACTACAACCATACTAAAAATAAAAGCTAGTAAGTAAAGAAGGATGCATATGTGAGAATATTTGAAAAAGTACAAGAGCTCTCAAGGATTATTAAAGGCCTGAACTATTGAAGGAAGCAAACGAGACACACTTTCAAATGTCTGCTGAGCGTGTATAACTGCTGACCAAATACATTATATTGTAAAAAAACTCTACAAATGCTAAACTACTAAATACATTTGTAATGCAGAAGAGCAAATATAGCCTTTAGCTAAACATAAGTTCAAAAATAGTGTAAACGCTCAATTTGCTTCCGAAGCTACATTTAAAAAAAACTCACAAATATTGTGACTTTTCACTCACAAATATTGTGAGTTTTCATCTCTTGTAATTTCATTCTTGTAGCAACTCGCAAATATTGTGAGTTTTTACAAGGTAGAAACTAGCTCCCCAATAAGATATAATGTCCCCAATTGTTAGGTAAAAAGTTTCTATGAGAAGAAAACTCCGAAAATATTTGCCTACTCACAAATGGGAGCAGGTCAAATGTGTGTAAGAATTTAACAAACTTTATGGGGACTTACATATTTTTTCACACACCCACACTCACAGATGTTCTCGTACAAATGCAGGCAATTGAGGACAGTGCTCAGATTTTGTCGGGAGTCGGATTAAACTATATATTTTTTAGTTTTTTATAAGAAAAAAGGGTTTAAAAGATTGGGGACGTCCCCAATTTCCGAACGTCCCCAATTTGTCTGTTAAATTCTGGTGTGAGTCCCCAATTGCATGCATTTACAAGTTCACGCGCGCACACACACACACACACACACAAAAACTTGCGCATACACACACACACACGCGCAAAACGCATGTGATTGTAATCTGGATGCACACTCTCTGAAATGTCCATTCTGTGTCCTTAAAAGAGTGTCTCTCTGCATGATTTTTCGTGCGCCTTTAGAATAATTTAGTTTTATGCACAAACTTATGCGATTTTTGTGGTATGTGTGCTGCTTGCTAGATGGTCACTTTATCTATTGTATGCATTACAAATTATTCCATGTTTCAAGCTTTGTGTAAACAACTCAAATCCCCAACACCTGTCAGTCTTAAAGACATGGATTATTCTAAAATAAACAGGAGTTTTATTAAAAAGTTCCATCTATTAACTGAACTCTGTTAACCTATCATTTGAACTGAAAAGGGAAACTCCTTTGAAAAGGGAGTTTATGAAGTAAAATCGTTGCAAGCTGGTAGCTGAATTATTGCTGCAACTAAAAAGAGTACACACATTATCTACTGGGAATAGAGTAGACAACTCCTTTTGCCAGAAGCAAACAGTAAAACAACTTGTCTCATAGGCTGTAGGCAATGGTATAAAACAAATGAATCAGTGCTGACAGATTACTCTGAACTGATGACAAAGCTTGTCAAATTGATCAACTATCTAAGACCTCAGTCTACTTTGATGTATAGACAGACTAGCTGTGCCACCCGGCGTTGCCAATGGCGTTGTAATAGAAGTCTTTGGACAGAAAATTGATTTGTATTTAACATATAACAACATTTGTTATTATAACTTTCAAACTACATATCATGAGAGAAGGGTGTCGTGTCGTTGAAATAAATTAAGACAAAAATAAAACAACTGTAAAGGTTTTAAAACTTTGTCAAACAACTGTACCTTTCAAGCTAGTAGCCTGGCATATTGCCAATGGAAAACTTCACTAAGCTAGTTACCCTAGGACACTTATGTATTCGCGGCATCTAACTTTCGCGTTTTCGCGGTGTAATCCTCTCGCGAAAATTTAATGAGCGAAACTAAACTATCATAACGAACGAGCGAAAACGCGAAGTTAAATAGCTTTGTTCATTGATATCCACAATAAAATCGTAATTTTAGAAATGCAGGCAACTTTCGTCTGTGGTTAGGATAAATGGGAAATTTCTGGTAAACTCATTATAGCTAATACACCAACTGAGCAGCATGGCAAAGCAATATCAGTTTAGTCACCGAATTTGTAACTGATGAGGATGATAGTCTGGTAGGTGAAGTCGTAAAATTGAAGAATAATTATTGCAGTGATGAATTTTATTACTATCCAAAAACAATATCAATCCTCATCAGGTTCAACCACATTATCTCTTTCACTGCCAATCATGTACAAATTCGTTACCGGCCTAGTGCCAGCCATTTTACCGAAATTGCCGATATTGCTTCATGATATGTATACAGTATTTTTCAAGTTATACTTTAATTATCTGTATAATCACGAAAATCTAAATTGTCTGTTATGTCATCAACAACTAATTACCTGTTTTATGACTCGCGCGGGGTAGTTAATGAACTCACAGAAAAATGTTCGATTTTAGATTAGAAATTCTCAAACAAAAGTTTAAAATTGCTTCGTTGTTTTAGGCTGATTTTATAGAGAAATCTTCGGACAACACAGTCAATTTCATAAAACACTTAAAGACCGTGGGTTATGTGGTCAACAAATAATAAAATCAGGTTACCAGACAATTGCTGAGAAAGTCAGAGAATGCGTTTATGTCAGTGGCCCCTAGAAAACGCATAAATGCGTTTATGGCAGCGTAAGGGTTATACAGTTTTGGTTGTGAAGTTGGTTGTTACCTATCTATTTTCTTCTTCTTGGGATTCGAGTGTGAAAGTCACGGCGGGAGGGACCTAGACGTCATTGATAGTCTAAGAAACAAATGGCAGCAAGTGATCAAATTGAATTGTCGATCTCACCCACACATTTCAACCTGTGGTTTACAAATACGAACTATTCCTAAATTGAATTTTTTTCTTATTAGTGAACTGGACCTGAGGAATGTAATGTTTTTACCACTGGATTTATTTTCACACCACTATATTTTCGCACTCATCAGAGCCGCGAAATTAAGTTGCAGCGAAATTTTACTCTGTGTGCTACTCACGAAACTAAATACTAGCGAAATAAAAGTGTCCTAGGGTAATAAGGTTAGGCTTCCAATGACGGTAAGCCATGACTTACCATTATGCATTGTTATCTGCATTGTTGTCCAGCTCAGCTATTCTAATCATAGCTATAGCCGGATTTCCAATAGACGGACTTTGAGAAATATATATATAGATGATGAATTCTCAGAAAGAGACTGATGCAGAACACTATGATTTGCTGACTCATAAAAATGTGAGGTATGTGGTAGTTACATGGAAAATCCTAACCTTTTGTATAAGCTATTTGAGTTTGTACTGTGTTTTATGTTTTATATAATTATCACATATAGAAGTTGACTTTTATACACCATCAACATTAATTGATATTCAGAAACATGATATTTTTATGTTCCAACAAGATGGCTGACCAAAGGGTGAGCATTGGAGAGGGTTCGGAAAGATCAGAAGGAACTAGTACAATCTTGGAGGACACTAATAATGATGAAGCTAGGACTAGTTTGGTTTTGTTGTTATGAGAAGATCTTTCTGATAGATTTGATGTTTCTAGTGAACATAATGTGATATATGAACAAATTAAATGCAAAGTTACAAGGAAGATAAAGGATGATGTACGAATGTGACAAACAGTGAAGGTGTTTGTTACTAGGCTCAGTGCTAGAAAACTGAAAAGTTTACAGCTGATAGAGAAAATGAGTTTACACAACAGTTTGACACTTGGAAGGACATTAATAACAAGATTGGCCTTATCACAATTCCGAGAGGTACAGACAAGAAATGATAGAAGACAACTCCCAAAGTCCATCAGGACCATGAAAGTAACTAAAATGGAGTTAGAACTCTGTGATTTCTTAGTTGACAGAGCAAGGCTGGAAAAGAACAAATACTTCAACATTTTGATCCAATTTAGCAGTACATGAGAAATATCAGCAGTTATTAAAAGTTACCATAAAGTTGTTGAGTCTTTTCAGGAGCACTTACAGTACATTTATGTGGAATTCTGTTTAGTAATCTAAACTTTATAAAGAATTCAAAAGTACCACAGAGAGAGATGGCTGTGTGAGCTTTACAGAATTGCAAGAGAAAGGTAATGGAGTAAGAAGATGGTGGATAAGAAGGTACAGAGGCTAAAAACTAACAACTCTTCTCTACTACAGAATTGGTCTCAACACTTCTTACAGAGCTTCCTAGTGTTTGTAATGATGTCACTGTAATTGATACAGTTTGTTGAACAATTGTTGGCATCTACAGACCACATATACCATAGTCAGGGAGGTACATCAGAATGTATAACACTATTTTATAGATAAGTTGTTTAAAAAGGAGAATATTTAGAACCATAAACATCTGCTTCTGATGAATCCAAGTATTACAAAGTACGAGCCACTGGCTGACAGAAAGACATAAATGTTGTTCACAGCTGCCTCTGGTGAGACTTTACTATCATGACAACTGCAGTGGAAGCAGAACTAGACTGAGTACCAACCCTGTAGGATATCGGCTAATTTACAAACAACAAATTAAACATGATAATACTAAATGTTTGTGTAAAGTGATCATCTACAGCACAGAACACCTACACTAGGCAGTAGAGCATCTATCACTAGACGTCTAACCACAGACCACTAATGATACATGCATGCTAGTGTAAACACACCTTTACACTGAAGTAGATTAATAGAATGACTCAGAAGAGACGATAACCCATATTATAACACAAACATTAAATATAACGGCTGCATAGAGGAAGAAAAAGGACCTAATAAAAAGCCTTATCCTACATAAACAGTGTTGGTTTCTTTTCTGTAGAATAGTCACTATATACGAGTAAAACATGGTAATAACATGGTTTGAAAAAGCTCGTATACGTAAATGAGGAACATTAACATTAGATTCTCCCGTATAAAAGCAGCCTATAACAGCCTGTGAACATGAGCAAGTCAGAGCAGCCTATAACAGCCTGTGAACATGACTTAGTCAGAGCAGCTTATAACCGCCTGTGAACCTGAGCTAGTCAGAGCAGCCTATAACCGCCTGTGAACATGAGCTAGTCAGTCTCTACAGAGCTATTGTTAAACATCAGACACTTTTAGTAAGGAAATACCTTGACACACCTCAACACCTACTTTACTGTAAAAACTATCAATCTAACATTACTGCTAATATATAAAAGATAAACTTCACTATAATAAGAGCCGTGTTTGTTCATCTGCCTGAAGTCATGATTAAAGGTGGGAAAAATATTGCATTGTACGAGATTTGAACTCGTGACACGCAGCTTGGTAGCACTGCACTCAAACACCTGCACCAATCAGCTGCTTTGCAGCACCACAGAACAATTGTATGTATAGTTATTACACCTGAAGACCTCTCACAGTACACTACACTGCAAGGTACTAGTAATAATAATAGTATAGTCTCTAGTTTAAAGGGTGAGTCACACCAGAGTCATTCATCAGTGAATATAAAGGTACTAGGGGTGAGTCATCTACAAGTGACCATCTACACTGTCATCAGATAAATAGGAGTTGTTCAGTCATCAGCCAATCACAGAGCAGTAAAAATTAAACGCTGACAATAGATCATGTGACTACTAGCTAGTCAACTAAAATTAGGGATGATGGTATTAATATAATTATGACTCATGGTCTGTGACATCACAAGATTGGATAATTTAGTTAATGATTCAGCACTTGGCTCTGATATTCACTAACTCACTAGACTAATACAACTAGTAGAGGTATCCAATATTTGTATAATTAGTAAATGATTAGGGAGACTCTAGTCAATATGCTGTCAATATTTCAGTCTTATTAATTTAATTAATCACAAATCTAATCAGTAAAACTCCTTCAACCTACAGTCAAGTTAAACAGTAGATACAGACTCAGTATGTACACAGTACACTGTATATTATACACTACCTCTGTGGGAGGTCTCTCAGCTGACAGTCTATGAGTATGAGACTCTCCAGTGTCTCTAACTCAGCAATCACTGGAGGGAGTCCAGCACTGAAGTCACTGATCCAAATCCTCAACCCCTCCAGTCCGGTGAGGGAGCTGAGACTATAGAAATATAATAATAATACTTTAGTCTGCAGTTTAATATATTTTACTAATACTAGGGCAGCTGCACATTGCACTACAGATGACCCTTTGACCCCAGCATGTCAATAGACATAACAGCTTTAGAGTATGTCAAAGGAGGACAGACATTACAGGTTTATGGGTCTATGTAGACATATTTGATTCAACTATAGATACTTTTAGATGTTTCATGTTGACCCCTGAAAGTTAGATACAGGAATCTGAAATACTCTGAATAGAGACTCAAGATTACATATTTACATGTATTAAGTACAACTCTATGGATATGTTCATGGATTGTCATCATGAAAGTAGTGTAGTGAATTGTATTAAATATCTACACGTATGGTTCCTGTCTGATTCCTGAGAACCAGTCTCTTAAATACTCTGATTAGAAACACAAGAATACATATTTACATGTATTAAGTACAACTGCACTCTATAGATATGTTCATGGATTGTTGTCATGAAATCAGTGTAGTGATTTGTATTAAATATCTACACATATGCTGAGTGCCATCTACTTAACAATGAAAGGAATCTCTAGCAACACTAGGTTTAATGCTAGTCATTACCATAAAGTATACATTGCTACTGAATCCTGGCTTTAGTCTGATTCCTTCTATGAATTTGATATTGATTGCTAATGTGTTAGAGTAAACATATATCATAGACATAGACACATATATTTAATATAGTAGGAGTAATCTCCTCTTGTACATTTATACTGGCACATCTAGATGAGTAAATGTCCCAGTTTACATCGTCTCTCTGTAAACTCAGTACACTAACAAAACAGGGTAACATCTATATTAGTGTTTGTTATATCTTAGGATATGTAGGAAGAGAAGTGAACTTTTTATAGTTCCATCTGGTACTACATCTACTATGATTATGGATCTACTAGTTTTATAGTTTATCATTACTATTATCATAATACTCCACTTCCTGTTTAGTAACTCTAATATTATTAACTTACTTTTAAAATTACTATTTCTATTATTTTACTCTTATTTTCCTAATAAATATTAAATACAGTTTGAGCTTAAAATAGACACAGGAATAGGAAAAGGTTGGGGTAGTTTATATCTGTATGCGTTTATCCAATCACAGTTAAGATAACAGAACATGATACGGTACTTCTCCTTGCAGTTATTTTGTACCAAAATGTGTAACCAAGAACATAACATAATATGTTTAACATAAATTATAAAACACTTTAATCCATTCTTCAGGTCTCATAGCTCTGGGTCTGTTCTAGTCAGCTTTGTTCAACTAACTCTATCATACCTAGAGGTCACCATTAGGGTACATTTGGCAGCAGGTTTCACTAAAGTTTCACTAACCTTATAGCACCTGTACTCTGCTGTCATACTGCTACCTGCTGACTATTGACTGTACCTCTCAACATGAGGTCACTACAGTACTGATTACATGTATATTGTAAGTGTATTGTTGAGAAGAATGACTTATCTCCTATCTAGAAATATACACTGTATTATTTCATGTTTAATCACACATATTCTTGCATAAGTCTGCGATGGAAAAAACATTTTCCACTATTAATAATATCTTAATATCACAGGAAAGAAACCTTGGACAGGAAGAAAGGATGTTTAGAGAGTTTCACTGTGCAACATATGTGTATTAGGGTAGAGGGAACAGCCCAGTAATTACACTAATCTCTATAAATGAACCTGGGCTATATAGATAATACTTACTAATAAGCTATGCAGGTTATCATACTACAAGCTATTATATTCATTAGACTATAGAAATGATCATTACTTTAATTATATATTTACTTTAACATATTTAAACTCTCCATAAACATCATAAAGTAAGATAGACCATAGATAATTAGAACATAGTAATACACTAGTATTTCTATTAATACTAGTAGAAGTTAACTAGGTCATTACTTATATATAGTAAACCTAGTAAACCTTTCTTGATCTAGTCAACATACTACATGTTTATGTTACTTAGCATGGCAGATTTATAGTCACCAAGATCTAGATCCTCTTCATCTAGTCTATATATTAACATTAATAGTAGCAACACTTAGCCTCAGTACCAACGAATGTACCAACAGTAGACATACCAGTCCAGTTGGGAGGGGTCCACATTCTCGAGCCGCAGTTGATTTAGACTTGGAGTCATCAGAGCAGGAATGACTCCATGCATGATACTCATATGAGTGATATAGTGGTCACCCACATCCTCCAGTATCTCTCTCTCATCATTTATAGAGGAGTGTGTAGGAAAAGGAGGAATTCTCTCAATCTCAGGCTGACCAGAATGTCTGTACCAGACCCAAAGGTTCTCTTCTGTAATGTAAGTCATTTACCACATACAAAGTCTTGCTGTACCATGTTCAGGTAGAACAACCTGTGAATACCATGTTGTTAAGTAGAGTCTTTCATGTAGAATCACTGAATTTCAGGTCATTTGAAACATCAGTTTACTTGTAACAGGCTAAAGTATATGACCATATTTAGGTCATGGCTCAACAAACAGTCTGAACCAGTCATTTGCTGTACATAAAGAATTACATGTTGTTGTTTAGAGCAGCTGACCAATGACCTGACAACATTTAAATCTATCTACTATATAAACGGCAATCATTGTCTGTGTGATTGATTGTCCGCCTTATAGAGCGGTCTTTTCTTTTATCGTCGTACGAATTTCGGTCGTACGAAGCAAACCGAATTAATATGTGTAGTAACGGTAAATAAATTATAGAGCGGTCTTTCTTTTTCCATTCGGTCGAACGAAGCCAACCGAACTAATATGAATACTAAATATCGTAATATGGACTATTAGCCACTACTTTTCTCTGACAATTTGAGCCAAGCGGCTTATATAAAGGTGTGGCGATTCTGTTGTCTTTCTTTC